>NC_056737.1:1880554799-1880642299 GCF_019279795.1 Protopterus annectens | reverse complement strand
TTAATTAATTAATTAATGCATTTATTTATTTATTTATTTATTTATTTATTTGACATTTGTTAACCAGGTTAGTCTGACTGGGCAAGGTGCCCTTTTTCAACAGAGACCTGAGTATAACTGCTCCAATTACAAAATTTATCAATACATTGATTAATACAAAAATTAAAGTAAGAGAACAATTTATCTTTATATAAAGGAGGTAAAAAATAGATAAACAAAGAAAAGGACATATAAGTAAATCATAGGAACATTTTATCCTAAATAAGAAAGTGATTTAAAACAATTTATGACATAAGAGAATTCAGCATGACAGTAACTGCAATGTAAAACATTAAGAGGAGTCAAGAACTGGAGTAAGAAGCTGATGAGGAGATGGAGAGGAGGAAAGTTAGTGGTTAAGGAAGATTGATCAGAAATTTGAGTTAAATGCATAGTTGAGGTAGAAAAGAAGAGGGGACCTTTGCCTTTGAGCGAGAGGCAAGAGGGAAGATGTTCAAGTGAGGTCATTGCAGGAGCAGATCCAAGAGGTATGCAGGTATTCCTTTGATGCTATTTTAAAACTGTGGGTATTATCAAATGTGCAAATATGTAGAGAAAGTTTGTTCCAGGCAGAGGTGGCAGAGTGGCTATAGGGTATCTTACTAATGGATTTGTTAGGTTTGGAGATGCACAATAGGAGTTGGTCAGAGTTACGCAGGTTGCACTTAGAGATATTGGGGGGAATAAGATTAGTCTGAGATGGACAGACAAGGGGGTGGTGAAGGATAGAGTGCGTCAGATGGAGCTGTGGCAGGAGGATTTGGTGTTGGAGTTCAAGCCAGTGGAGTTTCTTTAGGGAAAGGCAGTGGTGTGTTCGATAATGGAGATTACTGGTGAATCAAGCTATTTTATTATATGTGTGTGTTCAAACTTGGTAGTCAGATTCTTTTCTAGTTGGGTGAATAATGGGGTGGCATAGAGAAGGGTGGGAAGAAGGCATGCTTGAGCTAAGGACAGTTTAGATTCAGGAGTTAGAAATTTTTTATTCCTGTACAGCAGTCCAAGTTTTTGGTGAATTTTTTTTATACAGTTATTAATGTGAATGTCAAATTTACGTTCATCATCTACATAAACTCCAAGGAGTATGGTATGTGATTCATCTATGATGGGAGTTTTATTTAGAGAGGAGATGGATAAAGAGGTTTTGAGATGTTGGAGAGATTTATGCAGGAAGAGTAGAAGTTTAGTTTTGTTAGGGTTAAGTAGTAGTTGATTAGCAGAGAATCATTTTTTCATCTGAATGCAGAAATTCTTGAGTAAGGGTGAGTAGGTGAGGTAGATTGTCAGATGTGGAGATGATAGTTAAGTCATCTGCATATTGAATCAGAGTGGAGAGAGGAAGGAAAGGTAGAGATTATTAGTAAAATGTTGAATAAGAGGGGCCCAAGGATGGAGCCTTGTGGCACACCGGTTTGCACAGAGAGAAAAGGGGAGGTAGAAGAGAGCCATTTAACAGATTGTAGCCGATCAGATAGATAACTAGAAAACTAACTGTGAGAGGAGTTACAAAGGCTAAGGGAGGCCTGTTTTGAAAGAAGGAGCTTATTATCAAAGGCTTTAGAGAGGTTGAGAAACAGGCAGGAGACTAATTTGTTATTATCAAGAGATGAGGAAATTACTTGAGAGAAAGATGTAAGGGCAGTAGTGGTGCTATGATGAGGTCTGTAACCATGTTTTGTGGGGGTGAGGAGGTTCTCATGGGTGAGATAAGAAATGAGCTGTCTGTGAATACACTTTTTGAGAATTTTAGAAAGGGAGAAAGAATAGCAATGGGCCTAAAATTAGAAGGGTCAGCAGAGTTTCCTCCTTTGTGTAGGGGCAGGATGTAGATTTTTTCTAGACAGTAGGGACAAAACTTTATTTTATAGAGCAATTGATGAGTATTGAAACAGGGTAAGCAATGGTGGAAGCTGCTAACTTAAGATAGTAAGGTGGAACATTTTCAGCAGAGGGGTTACAAGGTTTAAGTTTATTGAGAAACAATGGATAGTTGAGGTAGGGATGGGTTTAATAGAGAAATGAGTGGAATGAGGAGGTGGGGGAGGGGTGTCAGGGATAAGGTTAGCATTGGGCTTAAGTAAGTTCTGTATGCAGTTAATGAAGAAGGAGTTAAGAAGAGTGTCAGTTTTGAGACAGGAGGTGTTAGAAAAAGGATTGATGGGGTTACCAGGGTAAAGAATTTTGTTGATAGTGGACCAGAATTTGTGGGAGTTGGTATGAGGGTTTTTTTGATAGTTGAGGTAAAAAGTTTTTTTGTCAGGGTAGATTTGTTTCTTCAGCACAATTTCTAAGTTCACTATAGAGCTGGATATTTGAGGTAGTTTTTGTGCTTATTCCAGGATTTCCAAGCACTGTCCCTTTTCTGCATGAGGGAGAGACTGTCTTTGGTAATCCAGGGAGCATAATTAGATTTAACCCTTATTTTTCTGATGGGGGCCATAGAGTTAAGAATGTTGAGAAATAAGCTGTTAAATTTTAGAACAGCTTCTTCAAGTGGGAGGTTGTGAAGGCACGACTAGTTGATGGAAGAGAGAGTTTGATTGAATGTATTTGGATCAAAGTTGGATAGGTTATGGCAGTCTCTATGTATGTGAGATTTAATAGCTTGGGAGGAGTAGCGCTGAATAGAAGTTGGGAGGTAATCGCTAAGAAAGTAAGGTAGTGTAGTGAGACTAGTGATTAGGAAGGGAGGTAAGTATCCAGTCCAAAATAGAGTAGGTAGTTTTAGAGTTTATGCGAGTAGGAGAGTTTATAAGTTGAGAAAAAGTAAATAGGTTGAGGCTAGAGGTTGGAGAGATAGGGCAAAGAGGATTCCAGTCAATGTTAATGTTAATGTTAGAATGATGGTTTCATAGGAGATAGTTTGAGAGATCCAAGCAAGGAATAGTTTGCGGGTATGAATATCGTCACCGGGAGGTATATAAATGGAGGCAATTGCTGTTTTCTTTTGTTTAAGTTACAGTTAACAATGAGCATTTAAGCTGGGTGAAAACAAGGATGGGTGATCTGAAGTGGGTGAAGGGAGAGTTGCTCAGAGTATAATAGAGCCACTCCTCCACCTTTTTTATGGGTCTATCTTGACGGAAAATATTGTAACCAGGGGGTAAGATTTCACTATCAGTAATGTGAGGTTTTAGCCAATTTTCAGAGATGAAGAAAATATCAGGGGTATAAAGTGATAGCCAGGAATGGAATTCAGAGACTTTGTTTTGGATACTTCAGATGTTAAGAGCCATAATTTTAAGAATCTTAACAGATTGGGTAGTAAAATGTTGAGGGCTAGTTTGAGAAGATGGAGAAGTCACAGTGGAGGAGAGATGAATGAGGTGAGTGTCAGGGCCTGGATTGGGATGAATATCACCTGAGCAAAGTAGAATGTTTAAGAATGAAGAAGGATTGGAGATGAGAGAGTAGAGGTAGTCAGACATAAGTTTTGATTTTGAAGGAAGATAAGATGTGGAGTATTTAATTTTATAAAGGTAGGCATTGTGATGAGAAGCAAAGATGGGGTGATAAATGGAAAGAGTAAGGACTTGGGGAATTGCAATATTGGTGAGAAAGAGTGGGGCTGTGGTGGAGGTCATGTAGTGTATGGTGGAAGGGTGTGGTGATAGAGAGGAAGGTTAGCAGTGCAATAGTAAGAAGTAGATGTAGCATGTTAGTGAGAGGTTGGAGTAGGAGGTACTAAGTAGGTGGGTGAGAATACAGAGGGGTGAGAAAAATAAATGGAATGTAAAGTGTAATGTGGAATGGAGTTGAGTAGTGAAGAATTGGGGAGTATGTGGAAGAACGTTAGGAGGAGTAGGAAGAGTATAAAATCTGGAGGCAGGTAAATTGAGTACAATAGTAAAGAGAAAGATAGGTGGGGCAGTAAGGTGGATGAGTGGGAGAAGAAGATTGGAGGAGGTAGAAGAGAGCAAGGGAAAATAAGTGGGCATGACCAAGGAGAAGTATAAATGTAATTGAAAAGGGGGTGGGTGTGAATGGGGGTAGGGTAGGGGAGCAGAATGAGCCTGAGCGCAGTGAGAGCGAATGGAGTGGGGCTACACTTGCCTGGGAGAAACAAAAAGAGTAAGAAAAACAATCAATTGAAGGAGGTGAACAGGTAAGTAGTAGGGAAGAGAGGAGAATAAGACAGATTGAAGTTGGTAGAGTAACTCAGATAGAAGAATGCATTTAGGTTTGCAAGGGGGTTGAGCTAGAAAAAGAGAAAATGGCAAAAGGTGGCAAGTTAAAAGAACAAAAGAAGAAAGTTAGAGGGTGGAGGGGGCGTAAGGAGCAGTTCTGAAGGAATTATAGCAGCGCGAATGTTTCAGAGCAGCAGAATACTGATAAAAATACACTAACAAAACTTTTAGGTTCTTAAGGTCACTGCATATAAATATGTTATGTTTTATTTATTTCTTTACTAAGAGTAGAAGGGAATTCAGGTAGGACCTCTGGCTTTGAAAAATAAACTCCTGTTAATTAACTTTATGTGAATTATAATATAAAATTAGTTGTAACATAATACTTTTGACATTTTTAACATTGATATTTTGTGACTACATAATACCAGACTGGAATTGGAATTTGGAAATGACATGTTTTGCAGTAATTCAAAATCTTCTGGCTAATACTGTTGAGAAAAAACATCTGAGAATCATTAAAATAAAATGATGATTTTTGCTTAACAGCAGATCATAGTCAGGTTTAAGAGCAAAGACTGACTTTATTTGACTTTTGCATCTACCATTTATGCCATTGTGTTTGACATACTTGTATAAGTTGAGAAGAATTGGAATAAATAGCCAGGAGCATTTACCCACTTTAGGATGCAGGATTGCTTCTTCAGCTTTCTCCAACAAGAAGATAGAGTCAGGCTTCAAAATATATCAAAACTGTTCAGATACTGGATAGTGGTAAACATTTGTCATATACTGACAAATGTCCTTCAAACTAATACCTGAGTTAGCATATGTCTTACTTTCTTTGTAAGCATAATACAAATACTGAGAAGTTTTTTGATTGTATATGAAAAATGTTATCTTTAACTGACGCAATATTTTTAGATGCATGTATTTATTCATTAATTTGTTAACTAGGGTAAAGTACTGATCCAAGTGAACCATTTTCAAGCTCAGCCTAAGATTTACAACCAATAGTTAAGCAACTACATGCTTAGTCTTACTAAACTTGCAAGGAGGTTAGAGGGGAGTAAATGCATTTACAATATCTGGCTTGCATTTTGAATTATTGCTTTTCATTCATGTGATTCTTTACTTGAAATTTAGGAAAGTGGGTTGCTTCAGGAAATTTTTCAGCCACATCTAAGTGGACAGTCAAAAACAATAGGGTAAATAGATGATTATAATATGTTGAAAACAGAAGATTAATCCAGTGTGAACAGTTATCTATGCATGACTGAGTTAAACAACACACATATATATATATATATATATATATATATATATATATATAATATATAAATATATGTATATATATATATATATATATATATATATATATATATATATGTGTGTGTGTGTGTGTGTGTGTGTGTGTGTGTGTGTGTGTGTGTGCGTGTGTGTGTAAAATAGTGAAATTTAGGAAGGTGGACTGCTCCAGGAACCTTTTTTAGCCACACCTAAATTAATATTAAAAATGGTAGGACAAACAGGCAATAACAATATTTCAAAAATAGAAGATTAACTTGGCATCAACAGATCTAGGCATGATTGAGTTAAACAAAAAAATATGTTGCAAATAAAAATCTGTGTATATTGTAATATAGTGATTGTTTGGCCATTGCTAAACATTAAAGAGAAATGGAAGAAGAGAAGTAAGGCACTGCTCAGCCCAGGATATAAACTAGGGGAGCATGACTAAAAGGAAGATGAACATTCTTCTAACTTAAATGGCTGACTATGGTGACATTCTGGTAGTGAAGCTTTTCACCTATTTATTTGTTTTCTTGAAATAAAAATGCAGTGCTTCATTACGTTAATTAAATGGATAAATAAACAAATGGCCTGCAACAGCCATGCTTGAAGATAAAGCAGCTGCAATTCCATGAGGGGGAGGTGCTGTATACCTGGCCATTAAGTTGTTGTTTTCCTATTCTGACCTTTTCATGATCTACTTTGACAACAAATCAGATAGGTTGTATGTAGACTGTGGGCAGGATAGAGTTGCAAGCCCAAACATTTGAAGGAGTATAGCGTGGGGAATATGCATGGCATGAAGATAAGATGTTCTGTCAGCGTGACTATGAGCTATTGCTTTTTTCTTTTCTTTTTTGCTTGTACTGACAAGAAAATACATTTAATGAGTAGCTTAATAGGACTTGGCTTGCAATAGTTGTCAACTGACCCTGATTCTGAAAAGCATTCCTATGTGTGCCTTATATTTTTACCCTGTCCCTCGTAAAATGTCTGTTTTTCTAGTAAACCATTGAGAACTACAATCAGTCAAAAATGCTAGAGATTAGAGTTTTATGCTTCTTATTCTTCAGAAAATGCATATTGGTGCAAAAGTTGCTGTTCTGTTAACTTTAAAGTGAATCAGAATAATATATCATGTTGCTTGGATGTCTATGGCAAAATATGACTAGCAGCTGTTTGCTCATTATTCTGGCAAAACATGGTTATTCTGATTTGTGTGAAGCAAACTGGAGTACTTTAATGCATGGCTACTATACAGAACCTTTATTTTGCATCATAATCAGACTCCTTAACTGTGCACAGAAGTGGCTATAACTGAAGAATTTGAGTGGGAGCTATCTATTGATGAAAGTAACTGACCCTCTTTTCATTTGCTCAGTTTATAGAGTCACTAATCTGGCTTTACAAGACTAATGTGAATTAGTTTGAAGTAAGAGGAAGTGCTTTGTTATTGTGGCTCTTGTTATTATGTGTATTTTCCGCACAATCAGACATATGTGGCAATAGACCAAGCTTGTCAGTGGCATTGTCAATGTGTGCGCGTGTGTGTGTGTGTGTGTGTGTGTGTGTGTGTGTGTGTGTGTGTGTGTGTGTGTGTGTGTGTCCAAGTATCTGTTTGTGTATGCTTCTATGTCTGTGTGTGTATGCATGCAGTTGTGTATGTAAAAATAAAATCACTCAATTTCATCTAACACCAATAGTATACGGAGAAGCTGACTATCTTTTACTTTGTGTGTGGAGGCAAGCACTAATCATAGATATGATTTGTGTATGCTGACATGCTGACAAGCATTTGTCTTTTTAGCTTATTGTGAACTGTTATTTTTGTTAGGCACATTGTATTTCTTACTTGAAAAGAAAGAATTTTGGTCCTTACTCTTGTTTTTGCTCAGGCCATCATTGAACCAAAAGGTTGAAAAAAGCTCTAAGATGTATTTCGAAACACCTGTAACACTATAGCTTCTGATTGCCTTCAGCAAACAGACCCTTGACTTAATTTAATTGTTGACTTCACATTATTACAGTGCAACAGGCCAGTTGCAAGAAAAAGTAAAGTTTTTTTTTCCTCAGTCAGTTTTCTTATTCGATCCATCATTGATTTAAAAGATTGTGTAAAAAATCTAAAATACAGCTCAGAGCAACTTGAACTCTCCATTGCTCCAAGACTACCAACTAAATTCACTTGTTTTCTTCTACAGTTATTACAGTGCAGTCTTGGCCAGTTATAGTGTGTTGAACGGATTGATGCAAAAGCTGAAGAATAAGATACACTGTGAGCAAAGGTTGAAAAATAGTAATTAGGATGGTGTGAGGAGGCCAGGATGGTACGAAATGGGGCAGCAGGAGGGTATCCTGGAACACTTAACCTAGACTGCCATTTTATGTAAGGCTGTCCCTGACTCAGTGATATCATGTTGTATGAATGCACCCAAATGAATCTAAACATGTGAAGATTTCTCCCCACATATAAATGTAATCCCTGATAGCTGTAAATGCCATACTCATTACTGCAGGATTAAAGGCTATCAGATAGACTCAACAACTTACTTAGCCTTATTTCACACTATAACATGGAGTGTTTATGCACTTACTGCAACTGAATGGCTTCATCTAACAAGAAATGCTGCTGTCATCTCCCTCATAGACAAACTATTTCGTGTAATATTACAACTTGCAAAGCCTTCTTTTTATTCATGTCTCCTCTGTCTCGAGACTGCAGACTCAACTATCATTCTCTGAGTATAACAATAATTATTCAAGGTGTAATTTGCTGAAATTCAATAAATCTCAGCATGAAGGTCTGCTTTGGTGACATCTGTAGCTCTCATTTTAAAGTATTTCCACTTTGCCTTCCTTGTTTTACTGTAATTTGCTATACTGCAAAAAACTGTGGGATTAATGAACTGAATCAAAAAAACTACTTGTACTTAGATTAATCTTGTATTACTGTGCATTCCTCTACTACGAGAAATTGTGTGTTTATTAAACTTTTATTCTAGCAAAACATGGGATCTCAGACTTCTCTGTATTGCCATGTAAACTGTTGCATCCTCCTTTATTGCTAGGTAAACTATTACACGCTGTTTGTTAAGTTACAGTTTTAGTTGTTAATGTCTACTGTACTTTCCTATCTGGCCGAGTTTTCAGCTGAAAAAGGACCAGTTCAAATACCCAGTTAAATAATAAATAATCAGACAGATAGGTACGTATATAGACAAATAAATGTATGCATATATACATATATACATGCATTTATATATATATATATATATATATATATATATATATATATATATATGGGTCTACTTCAGAACAACGAAACCTCACAACACCGAAGACCAAAACACCGAGACCAAAACAACGAAACCCCACAACACCGAAAACCACAAGTATAACACACACAAAAAACATACACAAATACATACACAACTGCCCCAAACTACCAACCACACCACCCTACACTGCAAATAGGCAAGGGAGCAAGCCCCCCCTGCACCCCCCACACCCCCCTACTTTAATATTCTATCTCCGAGATCGGACAAACAGACACACAAGGCAAACTCACACCCACACACTACAGTCCTTCACACACATACACACACACACACACACACACACACACACACACACACACACACACACACACACACACACACACACACCACAGTCACAACACACACTTACACACAGCACTACCCCTCACAAATACATTTACACATGCATACTCACCCACAGCGGAACACCAAAAGCACTAAATCAAAATCCCGTAACGTCAGGATTTTGAATTTCATGGTTTTCGGTGTTCTGCAGTTTCGTTGTTTTGGTCTCCTTCAAAACACTTTCGATGTTCTGATCTTGGTGTTTTGATGGAGACCTATATATATATATATATATATATATATATATATATATATATATATATATATATATATCTATATGCACACACACACATGCACACATTGGAGAGACGTTGCTGGGATGAACTGTTTTTGATAGTGGAAAGTTGCTTCTGTCTTTTTGATGTAAAGATCATGAGTTTATAGTTTTTTATGCTCAGTTGTCAAACTTATGTCCTTCTGGTTTTCAGATAGAATATTAGCCATAATAACATGCTGAAATATTTTTCTTATGCATGTAGTAGGATTATTTTTGAAGGAAGATGATGACAGAAATATTTTGGTGGAAATTTATTCCTCAGTCGCAGAATACATTGGATAAAGTAGCTGTCAAATATTTAATGCTATTGATATTAAGCTCTTGCGTCCCTGGTTTTTACTCTTTCACCCGTATGTTTCAAGTATAGGCTTTCAAACAGAAGAATCGTATCAGGCACTACCATATTGACAAGGCAGATGCCAACCCTAACTAGGCAATAAGAAAGAAAATATTATTACAGTTCCTGAAGCCTTTCTCAATAAACTAAATTTTCCAAACCTGTGATTTTTCTAGTAAGGAATCACTGTACCTTTTCAAGTCATTTCAGTGGGCTTGTTTAAAGGCTACAGAATGCAGCACTGTATTCAGTGGTATGTCACATCACTGAGCTGTAAAGGGTTATGATGATTTCCCTGAAGTGAACACACATGCCCTTTAGAATGTTATTAAATAAGTGTTCTCCCTTGTGACTATAGCACTCTGACATATGCCTTTTTATTGTGAAGCTTGCAGAAACAAAACACTCTAATACAAATATCTGAAGGGAGGGGTCAATGTGCCCATTGACATATGATTTTACTATGAAGTTTGCTTTTTGTGAATATATTTTCTACATATGTATGGGTGGAATCTAGAAAGATATATTGCGTTTTCCTTAGTCAGGATGGAAAATATTGTAATCAAAACAACCTATGAATAATGTCTTGCTACTTTAGACAAATATCATAAAATGTCTTAAAACACTCTTTTTGAAAGGAGGCAGTGTTCCCCTCTGAGTCCTCACCCTCTAATATCTATACCTACTACCTGCAAGTTTTCAAGATCCCAGAGAAGTGAAGAAGTGTATGAAAGAAAGTCACCTTCTCCTTCTTTTCTGAGTAGTGTGTAATCCCTGAGATTACACATCAGCATGTATGATTAAGCAACATGTGATATACTGGCATGTTGACAACTTGAAAAACATGATTTCATAGATACTAAGGAATATCAAAACATCACATGGCAAATTGTAATAAAATTAGCTTAGTGATTGCTTATTGACAACACATTGAACTCACAATTTTCCCTTTCAGTTTTAAAATGAGATTTTAAAGAAGTATCTCATTACTGCTTGTGTCTTCCCAGATCAAGCTACACTTGTGAGTACAGAAGCCTGGATAATTAAATAGACTCTGAGCATCACATTATTTTGAAAGATAATTATCACATCTTTTTCTTGTCCTCTGTTTAGCTCTTAGCTGATCATTTTCTGCTCTGATGCAGTCACATTGGTCTCATCATCTATGGCCCTTTGCTAACACCATGACTGGGGTAATCTTGATGAGGGGAATGGAAGCAGACTTTTCAAAGGTCGGCAACTACTGTACTCTTAGCAGGGGCATTCACAGTAAGGGTGGGAAGGGGAAGTTGGAACATTTTTTTCAAAGGTGGAGTGGAGCTGAAGCCTACAGTGCCATATAACCTATATTTTATACCTTATATCTTTTTCTTGACCTAGCTACCTCCATTCTGGCTTCCTCTTGGAGTTATCAGCTGAACATGGGTTAGCCCTGAGCCCTAGAATAACTATGCCTCTGCCTTTTCTACCCTTCCACATGCCTGGCCCAGCACACATTCCAAGCCCTGGCTTCCTCCAAGGCTTGAAGAATGATCTGCATACGCCAAACTATCTCTCCCCCAACTGCTGGATGGATGAGCACAAAAATCCTCCTTGCCTTGCTCTCATAAGCCCAAGCTGCTTATCTGACTCAGGTTGTCTAGGTCATGTATTGCTATTCCAATGAGTTACGTTTTGGTGCACCTTTCTTTTGCTGCTCTACTTATCAATTATTTGAGTTCATTAAAGTTTGTTTCTTCGTTTGTCTGTTATTAAATTTACCTGCACATTTATGGCTTACGACAATTTATTTATGAATCCAGAAAGAAATATCGCAGAACTCACTGCTAATATCCTGAGAAGATTTACTTATTTTCTTAACTGCAATATCACCATCTGTTTTTATTGGATACATAGTAACTCATCAGACAGCAATGTAATTGAAGACCATTTTATTGAACAAAACTGTTCAAAAAACAGATAAACTGAAAAAAAAACTGAAATAAGTGTTTTTTTGCAGGGGACACAAGTTCCCCATGTATCCAGTGCACAACCTGCTACTTAATTATATCAACTTGGATCCAGCTGTGATGGACCTTTTACACATCCACAAAATAAACTGCATCAGAACCACTAAATCCAAGGATTTAAATTTTGCTGGTGACATGAATAAGACATATTTGCAAGCCAGATATGTGTCTCAGGGTGTCCCCATGCTCTGGGACAGGCTTTCAATCCATGTGAAGAAGAATTGATCCTTAACTCTATTTAAGCGTAACCTTGACCAATGGATGAGAAATCAGAAATTCAGCTGTGGCCCACATGTCTCTGATAGACAGTGGAAGACAAACTATAATGCCCAGACCAACATACCTCCTACATAACCTCTAGAAACTTCCTAACTAACATAACCCCCTCCTAATAAATGCCCATGATACATAGGTTCATAGGTTGGTACTAGGCTATCGGCCTTAGGGCCTATACAAGCCTAGCCATAACAATTCCCTGGCTATTTCTTCAAACAGTATTTACTTCCCTGGACCCCTGTCTAGCAGGGCAACTGACGTGATCCCCGGGGTGAATTTCCCATCTCTCATCCAATCATCAAGGTTCCTTTTGAAGAGGGCCAAAGAGGTACTCTGCTTGACATGTATGGGCAGTCTATTCCAGAGTCTGGGGAGTCTCTGGGTCAGGAACCTATCCCTCCAACATGTTTTGTTCATTGTGATGACAAGGTTTAGATCCCTGGAGTGTGTGGCTGTGAGGGATTGGGATTTCTTTAAGTGTAGCATGTCCAACAGCTCTGGGTTTGACATGGCCTTGTATGTTAAGCAGAGATTGCCTCTGAGTAGACGATATGCAACAGAGTATAGGTGGTGTTTTTTTAGATGGTCAGCATAGGGCATCTGCTTTAGGCCTGTGGTTTTTTTAGTGAGGTATTTCTGCAGCCTTTCCAGTTGGTGCAGATGTCTTGACAGGTTCATACCAAATGGGGCGTTGTATTCTATAATGGGTCTAATGAGGGATGAGTACAGTAGGACAATGACCTCCTTTTTTCTGGATGAAAAGCCCTTAGTGATGAGATGTGCCACATAGAAGGATTTCCTGACTGTTGTGGCGATGTGGTTATCGAACGTGAGACCACTGTTCACTTGTGTCTCTTATCACACTTTCGGTGTTTGGTGTACTGCCACCTATGTGGTAATTCACAGGTACATGTTTTTTTTCCCAAAGAGAATAACTATACATTTCTTGGCATTGAGCATGAGCCCATGGCTCTGGCACCAAACATCTGTTTCTTTAAGGCTCTTTTGTGGAATATCCACATTATTTGGGGATTCAATAATGGCTCCCAGTTTGCAGTCATCTGCAAACTTTGTTAGCCAGAGTCCCTTAGTGTTGGCATGCACTTCAGAGAAGTAGATGCCAAACAAGAGTGGTCATAGGAACATAGCTGGGTTGGGTTGCACAGGTAGGCTTATAAAGGTCCTGGTGGTTGTTAGCCTAGTATATGCCTATGAACCTATGAACTCTGAGACTGGAGAATTCTGTAGAAAGGGTAAACATTTCTCTTATCTCTGGTATTCAGCAATCTCACAAAAATATTGTTACCAAATTGACACTGCCCAAACTGTATTCAGTTCAGTTATTTATTCATGACAGAATACATTTGAACAGATTGTCAGTCAACCCAGTAGTATACACCCATTTTTATTATATCACTTATTGCATCATAGTTTCCATAGATATAAGAAAGTTGATTTATTTATGTCCACGACTGATTTGTTAAAGATGGTGCTATCAAAATATATGTTAAAAAGAAGAGGTTGACCTCATGTTGGATACCAATAGGAGTATCAATTTACAGTACAATGTTTAATTTATTGCTTACCCTAATTATATTTCTTGTTATTTGTTCCATATCACTTTTGAGTAGCTAAACGTCTTTATAGATTTGGAATTAAATCTCCCAGAAGAATTGTATTTTCATTTATTTTTGCATCGAGTACTTTAATCAGGAAAGTGTTATTATCTTTAGCGGAGATAAACAGTATATTAAGGTTACAAGCACTTCCTATAATGAGGTATCTTTAAGAAACTGGATCATCTTCAGTAATATGTACAACTTAGCCATAGGTTGCAGGGCATGTTTGTAGATAAAAGTATTGTCAGGCTAATGACACACTGTCCCCTTCCCATAATGCACAGAGCAACCGTCTCTCATACTTTCTCTCTGCAATACTGAGGTAAATGCAGAGGCTTTGGAAACTCAGAAAAGGAAGGATGGAATGTAAGATTTGTGAGAAAAATATGGAGAGGAAGGAAGAGTATGTTATTAATGATGGACTTTCTTGTTACAGATAAAGGAATATGTTACATGCCAACAACATTTATATTGAATAAAATCAGTCCCTTTTGGTATCTTTTATGACAGAATCTCTAGTTAATCATCCTGATTAGCTACTCACATGGAAATATCCCTATCAACAATAACCTCAAAAAAGATTTGGAATCAAAAATGATGTCAAGCATGTATGGTCTCACAGCTGTATTCAGGGAACACCAACTTGCTGCCAGACATCATTTAACATGCCATCAGGTAAAGGCTGCAAATGTAGCTATAGATCTAGTAGTGTTTGTTTTTTGGCTACAGCATGGCAATAAGTAGGGTAAGGAAAAGGGAGCTGTTGCCCTGGGAGTATCCTGTTAGAAGGTGTCCTTAGCAGTGCAGATGGGGCACTAATGGAATACCAACATTCACTGACGAAGTTCTGGGTGATAGTGCAGCTTCAATAAGGAATGTATGAATAACTTAGTAAATTACTATGATTCCGTTAGTTTCCGCTGCCTAACTGTGTGACTCTGAGCAAGTCAATTAACCAGAACACACTTTTAGGCGGAGTCTGAAAAGGGTCCTTGGAGACCTGTACTCTACTCCAGTACAATATGAATAAATAAATAAATAAATGCAAACTACTCTTTGATACAGTTTAGGAATTTATTAGTAACCATAGCAGGGAGCTTCCATAAACTGTTTGGTACTGCTAAGAGTTATGTTGTTTTTTTTTGTTTTTGTTTAGTTTTTCGTACCTCATCTTTGAGTTGAGAGGTGCCAGCCTGGAAAATTAGAAAAACTCATTTGCACAGTAAGCAGTAACTGGAGCGATATATGTCCGTGCTGCATTTGATGGGAAGGGGCAAGCTGTGTCACAACCTGTGAGAGTTTTATGAGTGAAATGATCCTAAAGCCTCAAACTATAGTCTGCAAAGTTATCAAAGATGGACATCTTCTTATTAGACATCAGCATTATCAACACAGAATGGTCCTGTTTTCTTTGTATGTCTCTTTGGCACCAAGTGTAAAAGAGATACAGTTGGTCTTTGTGGGTGTGTTTATACTGTGTCCACTGCCTGGTAATGGTGATAACGCTTTGTCTTACTTTTTAATTGTTATTATTATTATTATCATTATTATTATTATTGTTATTATTATTATTATTACTATGTGACACTGTAAATTAAATTTTATTCATCAAAAAGCAAACATTGTATATACAACAATTGAAGCTGAACAATTGGTGGAACTAAACTAAAACAAAACAAAACAATCGCATGAGCTTACAGGATTACACAAACTGATAAACTAGATAAATTAGATAAAATGCAATAACATCCATGTCTGAGTGAGCCCTAAAATACAAGTAGCTGGCTCAATTTCACCTTTATTTAAGACACTACACTCTGAGACAGAAGTAACAGTTATTTGTTTCTACTGACCTTGTAAAGCAGGAAAATTTAAATTTCTTCCAAATGTCGTCATATTTCAAAAGACTGACTTCTGAAATCTAACAAGTAATAATTGTGGAAAACAATCCACTCAGATGCTTGCAAAATTTATATATCCATTTGTTCCAGTTTTAAAAGTTCAATCTATTAGGAAATTAATCTTTAGATGCAAAATATGAATGTACTACAATGCCAAGAGATGTCACCTTAAATTTGAAGTTGGGTTGCCAATCTTTAATAAAGGGTGGCCCCCTCCAAAGTAGGTTATTTAAGCAGGGTGAATTAACTTGTAACTAACTGGACAACATCTTACAAATAAAGGTCCAAAATCCATTAACTTTTCTGCATGAACAAACCCTGTAAAGCAGAAATAAATCGGTAGAGTTCCAACTTTTACATGTGTATTCCTGAATGAAATACTTTTTTCACTGCAGTCTGGAGTCCAATAGCCCTGAAATAGAAACACTATTTGTTTCTCATGTAGGTAAGGCTACGTCCTGAACTTCACTTTAGGTCTTCTCCATGTAAAGCAAAGTCTGACTCTTATTCTGTTCAAGTGCAACCTGGATGAGTGGATAAGATACTGCAAGTTCACCACTGGATTGGCACCCTTGACCTTTGTGCACAATGTCTGCCTGCCCATGGGTAATTCATTTTTATAATGCAAGGGATTCTGGGTTAATTCTACTAAAACATTAGGGCTATAAACCTATTGAGAATGCATGGCTAGGCTTCTGAAGGTCTGCAAGGATCATAAGCCTAGTAATTTCCTATGACCCTATGAAGCTAAGTTTCTTAAATGTGGGAGCCAGACTGCAAAGGAAAACTGGGGACAGCAGTGATATCATTCCAGAGAATTACCTGCTAGTATGCATTATATTTATGTGGGAGGAACCTGTAAGCATTAAACCTTTAAGTAGTATATGGGCAACTATCTCAGAAACCAGGCCTCTATTATTGTTTAACAGGGCAAAAAATGGTACTTCTCCTGGTCCTTAAGATTGGACCATTGGATTGCAGGAAGTAAAATGCCTTAAGATTGGACCATTGGATTGGAGGAAGTAAAATGAAGCTAAGACTGCCTATGCTTCTACTTGCTGTTTGAGGTCTGACAACCGCATGCTTTTCTGGCTTTCCTGCACTTGCTCTTGCAAGCCCTTTTCATCTATCTTCAGTCATGAGCAACCCCTCTGACAAATTGCAAAACCACATACCCTAACAGATGGGAGAATATTTTTAAAGTAGTATAGTGACTCAAAGGTATTAAAAGCGCTATATAAGCTACTTAGGTGTATGAATAGTGATTTGGAATACCAGCTTATTACCCAGAGTGGCTTTGGTGAATTTTTGCTTCAGTTTTGCCTCAGATAGGAAGATCAGCATGATTCATACTCAGACATTGGTGCAGTACAAAGAGATGCAAATGCATTTGCTGGAGCAATATACATAACCTTAGGGAATTTAATGTACAGGTGACATTGCATGGGATTCTCCTCCTATTTTTCAATATATATATACTGTTTGGATAACATGGCCATTTTTGCAAGTCATATGTTTTAACTTCGAATGGAGATGTGACTAAATGGGAAAAATAGCAACAGAGCCATCTGTCCCACAAGAGATAAGCTTAGCTTTCTTCATTTATGTATCAAAAAGTAACATTTTTTAAACCTATGTGAGTTTTATCTCTATCAGTTTCACTTAATTTGGATTCAGACATCTTTTGGGATGTGACATGTACCATGGTAAGTTTGGTTCTTGGTTAGAGGCATGTACGGTGTAAGTGGCTTTATTGAATGAGGTCAAGACTGATTTACTGGTGTTCGTCTTTTGACTAGACAATTAAAAAAAAACTGACAAAGTGGATAGGATGGTTGACAAGTTTAGATTGTGCCTGTATTAAGATGTGAAAGTTGACATACATCAGTACTTTGGTCTCAGCATGATGCAGGAGTCAGATTAATATGATTTGCAATCCAGGGCTATAACTAGGGTGGTGCAGAGTGGATAGTTGTGATTCCTTTTCAATGGATCATGACTCCAGGGTTTAGATTTATGCTCTAGTTCTGCTATCTCCATTTCTAAACATGGTGTCACGTGATCAGTGTGTGGACTACAGCTATATAAGAATTTGTAACACTTTGTGTTAGACAATCTGATATTAGTCAATAATCAAGCCTGAAGCCATTTGAATAATGGGGATGGAAAAGGGAATTCCTCTTCACATGGATGTTGCATTCTCCAAATGTCATCAGGACCTATATCCTACATGGCCTATTATTTTTTTATTTTCTGATATTTGGTATAGCAATGACATGCGGAGATGACCCTATCCCTTGCTGACCATACTGAAGTTACCAGCTAAGTAACACTGTGTGCTCTGCAGAACTACACATCTCAGTAGGCTTAAAATTTGTAGGTAAGGAATTTAGGAGCATCCCGTTGTGTCATATACATAAGCTCTTATGATAATCAATATTTGTGTTTTAAATTTTCTCCATAGAAATCTACCCTCATTATCAGAATGTCTATCTATTAATAGCCATCCCAAAGCATCCTTTAACCACATCATTATCCATGCCTTACATGTCTTGCTTAAATTCCAAATATGTTAAGCCTCCTCATAACTTTTGAGTACCCTAAAAATTTGCTTAGCAATTTTACATTCCTGTAAACAGGCTATGGGCTTTG
This sequence comes from Protopterus annectens, assembly GCF_019279795.1. NCBI lineage: Eukaryota > Metazoa > Chordata > Ceratodontiformes > Protopteridae > Protopterus > Protopterus annectens. The sequence goes on along the minus strand of NC_056737.1, from coordinate 1,880,624,107 downwards.
ACTTTATCCTGTCAGAGCTTTATAACATATACTCATCTGATATTAAATGATACACACAGAAGCATGACAAACTTCTAAAAGAAACCGATTCCAATTTGCTAGAAAGGGTACTCCAAGATGCTTTGAGTTTGGTGTTACCAAACACCTACAAAAGATTACAAAGAAGCTGAATTGAAAACTCTTAATAGCTGAGTGTCGGCAGTCACCATACTTCCAACCCATTAAACGACACTTGCAAAACCTTTATAGTAATTCGGTTTTCAGGCATTTGCTTTTGTCAGATTAGTGATTTTATTTTGCAGCTGACTTTTGAGTTTACCCATAAACTATATTCCTAAATGTGGACAAGTACCTTTTATATCTCCTTACTCTCCCTTTTTCACTTGCTTCCTTACTGCTTTCTAATTTTCTTCCCTTACTTTCTCTCTAAATGTACCATTAGCCTGTTTTCCCTCACTTCATATTGCAATTCTTGTTTGTATTAGACTGACTTACATTTAATTTCTCTACAAACTGTCTAAAATTTCTCTAAATATTACATGATTGTTACGCACTTTGTATTAATTTTTAACTAATGTTTTAATATTATGTCTAAGTTGCTATAATTATTTAAACTGTAGATGTTTTTGTTTTATTTTTGAAGATTGTGTAGTTATTTTTTTAAATGTTTTGAGTTAATCTGGAGCTTTACTCCCTGGGCCTTTGCTGAAAATGAGCTTCTACCCATTTGGACTTTCCCAGTAATCAAATGTCAATAAACAAATAGACAAATAAAAATTACTTGATGCGTTTAGATTTGTAATATATCCTCCTTCAGAATTGCCAGTCAGGATCCTGCAGCAGATCCATGTCCCCTAATGTTGGCCAAATGTAACCTTTTTTTCTCAGCCTATATTAAAGTTTAGAAATGATTGTCAGTTAAGATGTCTGAATCAAAAAGTTGTCTAGCTGGAAGGATTGTGGTGCAAAGAACTTCCTCTTATACTTTAATTATCAGCCATTGTAGCTATTCAGCTGGGAAGTAGTATTGCTTGCTGGGAATAGCTGAAATATTCCCATGGCCTGCTATCCTTTTTGTTCTAGTAGTTTAAATGCTTTTGGGCAGGCCAGTGACTTATCTTACAATTAGATATTAATTTTCCATACTGGTGTTTAACTGTTTAACCTGTAAAAAGATGGGTACTTCTTCTGGCAATTGTGTAAGTGTAGAACTTATTTTTCATGTTAAGTTGCTTGCAGCATCAAATATTTAAAATATGAAGATATTTGACTTTTATGGTACAAAGGTCTGAGCTCCTTGAAAGATGTTCATTTTTTTTCAAAAGTGGCAGCAGCATAATTCTGTAGGACCTTAATTTGGTTGCTACATAACATGAAGGTTCAGCTCTCCTCTCCAGCCTTTAAAATTATCTGATATCTGCATAACTATGCTGAATAAAGGTAATGAGTCTTGGTGAACTGCCTGGTGGTCCTATTCATTTCTGAGCCTGGTATGCTCTCTCCCTCCCCCCCCCACTCTCTCTCTTTCACTGGTTTGAGCAGATGATCAAGTTTGAGCTGGTGCACTGTAACAAATTGATCCATAATGAAAGTGCACAAGTCTGCTGGTTCAAAACTTTCTGCAGCAGACCCAACAGATGGAGATTGTTCAATCTTGGGTTTTTTTTGCATATCTTGTATCTTGAGTGCATGGTTTGGATGTCACTTTGACGATACCTCACTTTCTCCATACTTCTGAACTTGTGCAAATTGCATGTTGACAATGTTTTAGCAAGACATTAGAAAGTGGTTTTAGCAGCAACTAGAGGCTATTTTTTTAGGTTTGCAGTTTCACCAGTGTTTCTGCTACTAGCAATGGTAAGTTGACTGGATTCAAATTCAGATCCTTAAGTTGTGACTATTAATGCATCCCACCCATGTTGCTCCCATCTGTAATGCTGTTCCAGATGGTTGTTAACAATTTTATGATTACAGCCTCAGAAGGACCACATATTAAGATTAGTATGCTACATGACTAATAAAGAGGATGTGACTTTGCATCTAAAGTCGACAGTAAAATACTAATAAAGGATATTAATGGATTTTGGCTTTCACAAACAGAGCTATAGGAAAGCACTCCTGACTTTATGAATGGCGACTCAGCTCCCTCCCCTGTTCTCAGTCTTATTTGATGTAGCTGCTCACTTGTGGAATCTTAGAAATCTTTGGAAATTCAAAGCTACTTTATCAGAGACCATGCATACCTTGCAAATGGCCATCATTAGGCTCTTGTATGTTCAGGAGTGAATTTTAGGGTATCCATACAATTGTCTTAAGCTACGTTTGAAAGTTGACAGGGAATCACACTGCCTGACATGTAAAGACAGCTTATTCCAAAGCAGAGGGGGTATATGGGTGATAAACATATCCCTCCATTTAGTTGTATTTATTTTCTAATGTAGATTTTGATCTCTTGTTCCAGTATTGGCTGCACCATGCGGCCTACTGAGAAAAAGGAGATCATGGATAGTACAGTAAATAAGGTACTACAGACTACAAGGACATGGATTCTATACTCTCTTGATAGCCAATATTTATGAAAAGAGAGACTATTTTTTTGTTAAGAATCCCAGATGATCTTTAAGTTTTTTCATATGTCTAGTGAGATAAATGCCAAAAGGTGCATTGTATTCTATAATGGGTCTAACCAGAGCAAAATACAGGGAGAACAATAATTTCCTTGGTTTTAGAACCAATGTCTTTGGTAATTAGTTGTGAAATATATGGTTGCTACAAAGGAGAGGGAACCACTGACCCATGTACCCAAGTCCCATATCATGGTCTGTCTAGATAATGAGACGGCATAGATGCAACAGTTTACAGGAATTTGCACCAAGAGTTTACTCATATTAATTCCTTCTGAAAGGTATTAGTATCATTTATTGACTTAACAAATACACACAGTTTACAATCATCAGGAAACTTTGTTAACCAAAGTTCCTAGTTGACAGTTTTCATGCCAGAGAAGTAAATGTCAAACACAAATGGGGCCCAACACAGAGCTCTTGTAGATGTCTCCGATCACCTTTTCCATGACTGAGACAGTGTCACTAACATCTGACAATGGACGTTCCATCTCTGAGCCAATTTGCAATCCATCTTATCACATAGGATTCAACTTTTAAGGTCATTGGTTTATTTAAAATCCCTTCATGTGGTATGGTGTTGAACGTCTTGGCCATATACAGTCAAGCTGCCTGTACAGACTGAACACTGTGCACCACATGCATGACCTTTTCAGGGAAAGCGCACAAGATTAACCAAACATGACCTTCAGTTAATAAATCCAAACTGCTGTGGATTGAGCCTAATCAAATTTTTAATATCATAGTTAATGAGGTTAATAATGCTCTACTCCTTGGCTTTATAGATAACACCTATAAGGTTAATGGGCATGTAGTGTCCAATGTCAGTGGTAGAGCCTCCATTATGGAAAGAACCACCAGCTCACTGCACTAGGATTCAGGGGCACAGCCTGTAGTAAGGTTGAAAAATTAAAAAAAAGAAAAGTGAGGTTTTGCTTGACACTGTTTATTATACAACCCAGCATATTGTCATAACTCATAGAAGATGTATTCTTGGTCTTGGGTCTTTGTCCTTAAAGCAGATGATCCTTTGAGATGGTAGGGGGAGTGACTAAAAGATGTTTGGAGATTAGATGATAGCTTCAGGTGAGAAGTTGGTATCAATGTGTCTGGGATGGGAGTATGAGACACCCTTATAAACAAAAAATCAGAGAAGTGATGTGAATTATTCCTTAGTTTTATAACATAGTTAAAGAAGGACTTGTAATTATCCTTAGCTTCAGAATCTAGTCTATGTTCATGGGATGCTTTACTGGTCCTTTGTGATATCTTCAATTATTTAATGATTTTTCTTTTTTCTGCTTGATATTATCTTTCTGATTATGAGTTTTGGCCTTGCAAGTTAATTTAAGCAGTTTCTTCTTCTGTTATTTAGTTTGCTAATATCTACTGACCACCAGGATGGTTAGTTATCAAATTATAACTCTATGCAGTTCTGATAGGGACTGACTTGCCAATGCATTTATCTAAATGATCATATAGATACCTGGCATTGGTGGCTACATATTTCAGATCCTTTGTGAGATTTACATGGATGAATTTAGTGATTTGGTCATACAATTATAGAAGGAATTTTTGAATTCTCTAAAGAGGATCATATTTGTTTGTCAGAGGGGAAGATGTTCTGACAGGTAAAGGAAAAAGGTTGGTGGTCTGACTTAACTAATGTCAACACAACTTGGGGTAGGGAATTAGAACATGCTGAAGCTCAGTTTCTAGATTGTAGGTCCAGAATGTTACCACCCCTAGTAAGACTATGGTCAGTTTGATTCAGGGAACATTTATTTATACAATCTAAGAAACAGTTTTCATCCTCTAAGTTAGGAGTGTAAGCACTCCAATACATGGAGGGATACTTGAAGTCACCAAGTATTAATGATCTATTACTTTTAAGGATATTTTTATGGAATGCCAGGACATTTTTATTATCACAAGGGACCATGGATGGGGATTGATAACAAGCTATGAGTTAAAAGTCTGACTTTCCTAATGTGTGAAGTTTTAAGAGCTCATTGGGGGAGGGGAATCTCTAATTATTACACTGGAAGGGATAATACCAGTGGCAAACACTGAGACATCTCCACAGTTACCAGTGGACACACAGACATTATAGGAATAGAACCCTGGCACAGGGAGAGCACTCCTGTTATACTTGCATCAAATCTCAGTGACTACACAAGTATGGATGCATTCAAGATGTAGAAGTGTCTGCAGACTGGACAGTTTATTGATAAGACTCCTGGCACTAAGAAGAGACACATTAATATTGCTGTCCAATTCATGATATTATTTACTGGATAGACTGGTATGCTAATTGGATGAACTCTGGCTAAAAAGCACAGTGGGGGCAGTAGACTCTTTGGTCAGAATGCATAAACTCTTGAATAAGAGTTGTTGGACTTTTCAAGGCTCATCAGTTTGGCTAAGGCATTATCTTTGTAATTCCTTTTATACCTTCCTTTAACATGAAAGCTGATACGACCATTTTCAATTGATGAAGTAATTTTACCCTTTTAGAACTCTGCCTTGTTTTTAGGGGATTTTCCATCTGTTCCAGGTATTGTATCATTGTTTTCAGTTCTGCTTGATTAATGCTACAAATATGTATCCTTGTTTCTCTTGGTGTTTTATTGAGCTTCAGGGTCATGATTCTGAAGAATCTGGGCTATTGATGTTTGATATTAGTTACCTGGAATACTGTATTTTATTTTTAATGGGCTTTTATTAGAATAGAATAAAATAACTGACATAATTTATTAGGATCCTCTAAGGATTTCAGTCTTATGTATTTTAGAACTGTACTTGAATCTCACCAAGCACTGTATTGTTTGTTATTGCCTAAATTCAGTATGGACCAGTTGACTTTTTTATTTTCATAAACTTCTTTTCTGTTTGCTATCAGGCAGTTTTATTTCATTTTTATAATGGTTTCCCACCAGATTATTAAGATGTTTTTTTTTCACATTTACCATAGTCCTAGGGTTAATCATTCAAGGTGATACCTTGTAAACTCAGAAACTTCTTGTTGATGTCTGACTATATAACCTGATATTGGTTCCATCTCAGGATTGTCCTGCATATTAACACTCTGACGTAGTTAATAGTTACAAGATAGGAGCAAGACAGGCCAGTGGTTTTCTCTGAATTAGGGGCCATCTCCAAAGTCTACACCTCCATTTCTGCACGTTCTACTTCTCCTAATACCTTGAATAATAGGATGTTTTGACACAGACCAGCACTTCAGACTTGGGCAACAGGAGATATACCAGGAAGGGCGTTAGCATCTGGGCTCAAGCAATGCAGGAACTGCAGAATCACTGCAGCCATTTAAACTCATGCTAGTCATTGCTGTAAACTAGCAGACATAAACCAGGCTTTTCAGGATATTTATAAAACTGTATATTCAGACTTCAAAAAAGGTAAACCTGGCCAGAAAGAGAAGTGTCAGGAATTCTTTATCAGGTTCAAATCTCTGACAAACCATGGCTGGTTTCCTTTCTTCAATATCGTCTGTGAAGGGATAAACCCTGATATAAAACAGTTACCTGTAGATAATGCAACAGCTCTAGATGGTCTAATTGCTATTAGCTGTAAAACATTGAAGAGTGATAATACTCAGTCTCTTAGGAATGTCTTTCAGGAAATAATTACTTCAAGCTGTTTCCCCATTTCTGTGAAAGAATCAAGAATAATTGTTATTACAAAACTGAGCAAGAACCCAGTTTGCATAAGAAATTACAATCGCATTCCTTTGATAAACCAGGATGTAGAGATTATTTCAGTTTCCAACCAATCTTGCATTATCTTCTACATCATAGTTAAACAGACTTCATTAACATTCACTTGAGTGCACATCACTTAAGTACTGAGATTAATTACATACAAAACAAAGGGTCTAGAACACATCAGTTTATGCAGTGTTAGATAACTTTGAAAAATATTTTTGATTTCTTTCTTCGGGAATTATCTGTGGTCATTTCTTTAGCATTTGGACTTCCCCAAGCAGACCAGAGTAATGATTCAAGCCCTTTACCAACCCACTTTGATATAATATTGTCTAGTTCATTCCACATTTCCTCTTTCCAAAGGAATGAGGCAAGGCGACTGCTATCCCCATCCCTTTTTTCACTAGCCATAGAACCCACCGAAGGCTGTCAGATAGAGGTTCATAGGTAGGTTCACAGGTAGGTACTAGGCTATTAGGTTCATAGATTAGGTTCATAGATTAGTACTAGGCTAACTGCCCTTGCAAGCCATTTCAAGCCTAGCCAATTATCCCCTGTGAGATTCAAACCTTGTATCCTGTGTTTGTAAGGCAAACACCTTAACCATTAGGCCATCCTCCCAACCCTAGGGCGTATATAAGCCTAGCCAAAAAGGTACCCTGGCTTTCGCCATCCAAGAAAATTATTTTCCTGTGCCACTGTCGAGCAGAGCCACAGAAGTGATCCCCTGGGTGAATTTCCTATTTCCCCTGCAATTATCAAGATTTTTCTTGAAGAGTGCTAATGAGGCACTTTGATTGATATAGATAGGTAGTTTGTTCCAGAGTATGGGGTGTCTCTGGGACAAGAATCAATCCCTCCAGCATGTTCTGTTTATTGTGGTGACCAGGTTTAGGTCCTTAGAGCATGTAGCTTGGAGGGATTAGGATTTCTTTAAGTGGAGCATGTCCAACAGCTCTGGGTTTGACAAAGCTTTGTATGTTAGGCAGAGACCACCTCTGAGTAGGCGATATACAACAGAGTAAAGCTGGAGTTTTTTGAGATGGTCTGCATAGGGCATCTGTTTGAGGCTGGTAATCATCTTTGTGAGGTATTTCTGTGGTCCTTCCACTTGTTGTAGATGTCTTGTGTGGTACAATCCAAAAGGAGCATTGTACTCTATAATGGGTCTAATGAGTGACGAGTAGAGGAGAACGATGACCTCTTTTTTCCTGGATGAGAAACCTTTTGTGATGAGGTGTGCCATGTGGAAATATATCCTGACTACTATGGAGATGTGATTATCAAAGGAGGGACTACTGTCCACCTGTGTCCCAAGGTCTCTTATCACACATTCAGTGTTAAGTAGACTACCACCTATGTGCTAGTTCATGGGTCCAGAGTTTTTACCAAAGGGGATGACAATGCACTTTTTGGCATTGAGCTTGAGGCCATGGCTTTGACACCAGGCATCTGTCTCAGTGAGGCCTTTTTGTAGGATGTCCACATTGTTAGGAGTTTCAATTATGGCTCCTAGTTTGCAGTCATATGCGAACTTTGTTAGCCAAAGACCTTCTGTGTTAGCCTGTACTTCAGAAAAGTAGATACCAAACAAGAGAGGACCTAGGACTGAACCCTGTGGTACTCCATGTGTCACTGGTCTGTAGTCGGATTTGGAGTCTGCTACTTTCACAGTGTGGGTTCTGTCAGTGAGCCAGTTGGAAACCCATCTTGTGACATAGGGAGTTATACCTAGTTTGGTGAGTTTATCTATAATTCCAGAGTGGGAGATGGTGTTGAAAACATTGGTGAGATCTAGATAGGCTGTGTAAACCACCTTACCCTCATCTACAGCTTTTGTGACTGCTTCAAAGAAGTCTATCAGGTTTAGGAGACATGATCTGCCTTTTACAAACCCGAACTGGGTAGGGTCCAGAGTTTGGAGATTACCAATGTCTTGGTTTATAAGTTCCATGATGATACATTCCATGGCCTTGCAGACCAGGTTCATCAGGCTAATGGGGCGGTAGTTCCTGGGGTCTGTGGTGGCTCCCCCTTTGTGGAGTGGGATAACCATCACTGTGCACTATTCAGTGGGCACAAAGCCTTAGGTGAGGCTATGATTGAACATGGTATGTAGGTGGGGTGCCAGTTCGTTCTGTAGTTCATGTAGAACACATCCTGGGATGTTGTCAGGTCCCATGGATGCTGTGCTCTTGGCTTTGGACAGTGTAGTTTTTACCTCTGCTGACGTGATTACAGGAACTTTGCATTCTTCCGGTATAGAGATGGGTCGTTTAGGGGGTTGGAGGAGAGTAAAGTTAGCACTGAACCTATCTGTCAGGATGTTGGCAATATCAGTTGGTTCTGTATATTTAGTGACATTGTGCTGTAACTCAGAGCAGATCTGAGTGTTGCCATTGAGATGCTTGGCATAGCTGTAGAATGCTTTGTGGTTGTCTTTAGAATCAGTGGTGATTTTTTTTTCGTAACTAGCTTTGGAGGATTTTATGAGGGATCACAGCTTCTTACTGAGGCTAACCAGGGAGTTCCTCCAATCATGGGATTTTACTCTTTTTTCAACAGTTTCTTTCTTCTGGTGTAGAGTTTGTTTAAGGCAGGGGACCACCAAACTGGCTTCATTATTTTGGAGAATAGCCTCTTGGTTCTGTTAGGGACAACACAATCCATGCATTCATGTAAGTGCTTATAAAGTGCATTTGTGTAGGATTCAGCAGTCGTACCTCTATTGTCTGTCTGCATGGGTGTCATGAAATTTTCCACTTCTGTCTTAAGAATCGTGAAGCTGGCTTTGGAGAAATTTTTTATGGTGGTGTCCCTAGTAGGGGTGGTATGTGGATGTCTAGGGTGATTAGCTTGTGGTCGGATCTGACCAATGAGGAATTAACCTTTGGTGTGGAACACCGGTCACCTATGTTGGTAATGACCAGGTCTAGGATATTGCTGCCCCTGGTGGGGGTGTGGATAAGATGATCCAAGGCATTGGAATTTATGAATTCCAGAAAAAGTTGAGGAAAAGAGTTGGAATATGAGTAGTTTTCCCAGTTAATGGTGGGGTAGTTGAAATCACCCATTATTAGGGCATTGGGTTGTACCCTAATATTTTCCAGTGTATCAAGAAATGAGGAGTGGCAAATCTTGGGGCATGGTGGAGGATATGTAGCAAGCTACAATTTGGATTGCAGTCTTGCCCAGAGTTAGTTGCACTTGGATAATCTCGGATGCATTATGCTGAGCAACTAGCCTGGAGGTGTGGCTATCCTTAATGAATATGGACACACCTCCGCCTTTAGTGTTTCAGTCCAGATTAGGTGGCCGAAATGTGTGGTATGAATTATAGCCTGGTAATGCAGGGCTGCTTTCTGGAGTCTTAAACCAGGTCTCTGATACTGCAGAGATGTTGATGTTCTCAATTTAAGGAGTGCCTCGAGTGAGTGCATTTTGATGTTTAGACTTCTAGCATTGAGTAGCAATACCCTCAGATTTTGTTTGTTTGCTTGCACCTGTTATGGTGGTGAATTTGTCATTTGAACCTTGCCTAATAAAGGCACTATAGGGGTGGCAAGAGCCTTAGCCAGTATCCAGAATCCCAAGGGTGATAGGTGCAGGCCATCTCTGGCAAAGCATCGTGGATTGTCGATCATGTCATTACAGGCAGACAGATACTGGATCCCCTTAGAATGACACCAGAAGCTTAGCCAATTGTTGAAGTCAATCATTATGTCCTTGTACGGTGGTATCATTCTGGGTGATGGCAGGACGAGACTCAGGGCTAGGGTCATACCTGACTGGGCTACAAGATCGGAGAGCTCCTCCGTGTCTCTTTTTATGTAGTCCAGAGAGATACGTCTCAGGTCATTCACACCAACATGGGCAATGACAGTGTCATATTTGTACTTGTTGTGGAGTGACCTGAGTGCGTGCATTATGTGGCAGATCCTGGCACCAGACAGGCAGCTGACAGTAACTTTCTCCTTTTTTAGCCTGGTGAGTGGAACATCAGTGTGCCTGACTATGGAGTCACCTATGACTAGAGTATTGGGTATGTTGTTATGCCTTATGGGCTGTGGTTGAGTGGCACACTGAGTCTTTGGGCTATGTGTCATTTGGGTTGTGTTGGGGGGTGGAGGTTGCTTGCATTTCTGCTTTGGTGGGCTCTGTTGCTTGGGCAGGTTTTTATTGAGAGCCTCCACGAATGTAGCTGTGTGTTTTTTGTTTCTATGTGTGTGCTTTGGTGGTGTAGGTTTTGAGGGGTGAGTGTGGTGTGGTGCAAGTGTTTATCTTCTCTTCTTGAATGTCTAGTCAAGTCTTGGGTGAAGAGAGCTTTGCTTCCAGTTTGGCTATGTAAGTGCATCTCTCACAGGTTGTAATGTTGGGTGGTAGGAGGAGAGGGTTGTCTGTGTACATGAGACAATTGCTGCATTGCCCCAAGATGCCCATATTCATTAGGTAGACAGGAGAAAACACCGGGAGCTGACCCTTAGACATGCCTGGATAGGTGCTATTTATTAAGTACTAAAAACTGTTTTCCTCTAGATAAGTGAGGAAAGTTGAGTGCTGTAGTAATTAGTAACTTATTTAGTGCTTACAATGAGTTCTGAACAAGTGCTGAGCTCAAAGAAACAGGTTTGAGTGCTAAAACTAAAAACTGACTAGTTCTAAGGAAAAATTTGAAGCGCAGACTTTATGGTTCCGGGAATAGTTTAACTCTAACTAAGCGTTGATGCAGACAGTATATATATATATATATATATATATATATATATATATATATATATATATATATATATATATATATATATATATATATATATATATATATATATATATATATATATATATATATATATATATATATATATCAGTAGCAAATGAGCAAATTGATTAAACAAATTATCCAATAAAAGCTAAAAACTGAGCCCTGTTCCAGCAGTCTTCGATCAGACAAGTTGTAACTGCACACTCCTGCCACTAGGGTGTAGGGGAACCTTCTCCAAAGAAAGATGGCATGGATCAGTGCTCAAGTTATACAAACAAAGCTAGATTCAGCAGGTGTGAATCTAGTCTATACTACAGCAAACAAGGTGTACCAATTTCAGAAAGAAACAGTTCAAATAAGGAGGCACAACAAGCCTTTAACCAGAAACTCCCAGCTCAGAAGGGCATAATCTATCCTCTTCTCCCACAAGAGTGCAGACCACACCTTCTTAAAGTAAAATAACTGGCCCAAAGCCCAAGTGCTTAAACCAGATCTAATACACTTTTGAATAACAGACACTAAGCCTTCAATCAGAAACTCCCAACTTAGAAGGATGTAAGCTACCTGTCCTGCCACAACAATGCAGACCACAAACCTTCTTAATGTAAAACAACTGGTCTGATGTCCATGTGTGTAAACCAAAGGCTTAGAATAACAGTTACAATTTAATTGGCTACTAACAAGCATTAATAAATGCAGCAGAATAAATGTAATTAAGTACTTTTAAGAACAGGCAGCAAAAGCAAAATAAAGTAATAAAGTAGGAAGAAACACAAATACAGTAAAAGTAGATGAATAAAGTGTAATTGTTTTCTTTTTTATATATAACATTAGAAAACGAGCAAACTGATTTAAACATATTACCCAATTAACCAGTAAAAAGCTCAAAACTGAGCCCTGTTACAGCAGTCTTCAATCTAACAAGTTCTAACTGCACACTCCTGCCACTAGGGTGCAGGGGAACCTTCTCCAAAAAAGATGGCCTGGATCACTGCTCAGGTTGTGCAAACAAAGCTAGATTCAGCAGGCCTGAATCTAGTCTATGCTACAGCAAACAAGGCACACCAATTTCAGAAAGAAACAGTTCAAATAAGCAGGCAAAATAAGACTTTAACCAGAAATTCCCAGCTCAGAAGTACAGAATCTATCCTCTCCTCCCACAAGAGTGCAGACCACAAACCTTCTTAATGTAAAATAACTGGCCTGATGCCAATGTGCTTAAACCAGAGCTAATACACTTTTAGAATAACAGACACTGAGCCTTCAATCAGCAATTCCCAACTTAGAAGGATATAAGCTACCTGTCCTGCCACAACAGTGCAGACCACAAACTTTTCTTAATGTAAAACAACTGGTCTGAAGCCCTAATGCTTAAACTAAAAGGCTTAGAATAACAGTTACAATTTAATCAGGCTACTACCAAGCAGTAATAAATGCAGCAGAATAAGTACAATTGAGTACTTTTAAGCAGAGGCAAGAGCAAAATAAAATAATAAAGTAATAAGAAACACAAATACAGTAAAAAGCAGATGAATAAAGTGCAATTTTTTCCTCTCTGTATTAGTTAAAATAAGCTAATAATACTTGACTGGGAGGAGTGTCACAGATCAAATATACAGTACGGGCGGGCAATTGCAAAGCCAAGTATAACAAGAAGACACCAATAGGGAGGGAGGGTGGGAAACACAAGTTGTTAGACCAGTTTTTAACACAGCAGGAATAAGGATATGTGGAACAGAAAGATTTGTATGCAGGAGGTCTGAGGACATTGAAACCTGTACTTTGCTTTTTTCAGATGACTGCTTAGTCTTAACAGAGGATACAACCCATGATACAGAAGCACTCCAATGACACTAGGAAACATATTTTCTTGTGTCTGTACTTGAAGCTAATGTTCAAAAGTTGGAGAGTTTTCCAGTTACCACATCTACACAACAGCTGTTGGCAGAACCTCGTCAATCTCCAGTTCACTTTCCTACTTCTTAGGATACCTCCAGGTATTTAAGAATTAAACTGCAGCTCTTCCTCCCTAAAATTTTAGATGTTAACTATTGACTAATGGGGAAAAATTCTATCTCCAGATCTATATATGGTCAAGGCTAGCATTGTTCATTTTGAAAGAATAAATGTTATCACATTTTTTTTAAATACACTACATCTTACAACATCTTTGAATTCAGAGCAGTTATATTGATTGAAGAAAATTTACAATGGAATTTATCTGGAAAGAGAAATGCAGAATGAAACTAGATGAGGTAACCATGACTTCCATTCAAGAAGTGGGAAGGGGCTTCCTTGTCTTAGACCCAATAAATACTACTTTCTATACAGCAGAATTTATCTGACTCAGACCCCCATTTAAGAAAGTAGGGCAATTACTGTTTGTTTCAGTGAAAAGATTATACAGAGCTCCAGGATATAAGACCCTTAAACAGCTCTCCCTTTTGTACATTTAGCTGTTTAAACAAAAAGGGTTGGTATGGACACATCCAAAGAAACTCAAATAAACAGACCAAAAAAAAAAAAAAAAAAGACATTTGTGGAAATCAGTGTTGTCAAGACTGCCTAATATAGGCTCTAAAGTAATATCACACCAACTCTGTAATAAATGTCATGAGCACTCCTCAAACAATACAATTTATTGAAGAAAGACTGAACGCTTTCATCCCTTACTATAATAGGATATCATCAGAGTAAATAAACTAACCAACATAAAAGTTTTTGAATGTAAAAATCTGCAAAGTTACAGTGTTGCAATTCCTTCCCCTCATTTAAAGTAAGAGTACAAATTTATACTTAAAACATTGTTTACACCAAAACATATAAACTCTACAATATGATTTTTCCTATAAAAAAATCAACCTTTAAAAAACAATTACAAATAAGAGTCATAAAAAACTACTTGTGAATGTTTTATCAAGATAAACAAATTATCTTAAAGTACTTGAATAACAATAGGTATAAATCTAGACACCAGGGACTTAAAAAACTGCTCACTGAAATGATAAATTTAGGGAAAGCTAATCATTTAGTGATTTTAATTTCAAAATCATATTGCAGAATTTATAAGTTTTGTGTGCAAATAATTTTATTTATTTAGAAAAAATAAAAAAAAACAGGAGGCCAACTCAGCTGACAACGTAAGGCAAAATGATAAAAAGCCAAAAATCCAAAAATCAGTCACAGCCAAAAAGCCAGTAGTCACTAAGTTCCAGCAATGATGTCAATCACAGCTTTCCAAACATCAGCGAAATATTTTATTTCCTTTATTGAATACAGGCAAGCGCTTTCACCATAAAAAGCTTCCTCAGGCCATATAACATTAGAAAAAAGGAAGGTTATATTAATATAAAGAATTCATGACATCACTTCCTTAATTAATACAGGGTTCATTAAATAATTATTATTATTAAAACATGGTATTAATTACATCAAACAACTAAAATTTACATATTCAATATATAAAAACTAAATAAAAATATATACTTAGTTATTTCCTAAGCTTTTTACCTTTTAAAATTGGTTTAATAGGTATCCTATCGTTCAAACCTGGTGGAGCATCTGCTCTCAACCTGATTATCCATTTTGTTCCGTTTTATTCCATACATCGCCCCTTCTAATAGATGGCAAAAACTTTTGAATCACCATAAATTTAAAGCAATGTTGTGTAGTAGTTTCAATTACATGTTTAGACAATGCATTCTTAATAGATTTTATTCTTATATTATATATATGCTCCCTCACTCTATCTCTCAAGCGTCTATCAGTTTTGCCCACGTGAAACGCAGGGCATGCACAGCAGGTTGCTAAATAAGCTACATGCTTAGAATTACAATCAGCTGAAGGGAGAAAATTATATTGTAGATTGCTAACAGGATGTATAAAAAATCCTGAGGTATTAATATATGAACAAAAGTTACACCTCTGGCATGATTTTGTAGATTCATAGTCGTTCTTATTATGTGCACGTGATTCTATGCGTCCATAACTACAAAATATCCTATGTAAATTGGTCCTATTCTTATATCTAAATTTTGGGACAATCACCTACTATTTTATTAACTTCTGGGTCCACTTTCAGTTTGTCCCAAAACTTTTGATACGCATCTCTAATATCTCTGGCATCCTGAGTGTAATACATACTAATATGGGTTATTTCTATCTCTTCATAAACTTTTGCAACACTTCCTTCTTCATAATTTTCTATATCTGCAAAATATGGGGAAGCTGTACTTTTCCTTAACGTATCCACTGTAACAATATTTTGTTCAATCTCTTTTAAAGTGTATGCTCTTTCTAATAATTGTTTTTTTCAACTTGTCCATTTCTTCTCTATACCCTTGATATGTAGGATTCATTCTAGATGCCCTCATATCTTGTCCTTTTATAATGTTCCTAAATATAAAGTTGGGGTGCATACTCGATCTATGTAACAGTGAGTTTCTGTAACAAGATTTCCTATGCACACCTGTATTGAGTAAACCACAGGGTAATCTCTCTACATAAACATCTAAATAAGAGATGTATTCTTCCGAAGCTGACATAGTAAACTTTAAATAATGAGTTAAGGAATTCATTTGATGAAAAAATTTTTCTAATTCTGAAAATTCAGATCTCCAAATAAAAAACAAATAGTCTACAAAGCGGACGTAAAAACATACGTTCCGCTTATAACTATCTAAATTAAACAATTATTCAATTTCCCAATCAACCATGACAAGGTTGGCGTAGCTGTTGGCACAAGATGTGCCCATTGCTACGCCATCCTTTTGATGAAATATCTGGTTGTCAAAGGTGAAAATATTATAACTCAATACCACATTTATCAGTTCACAAATAGTATCAGTTTCAGTTCTAGTTAAATTCTGCTGTTTCTTTAAACATCTACAAACACTCTTGATTCCTTCTTTATTTGGAATCTGAGTGAATAGTGACTGTACGTCCATAGTTACCATCCAAAATTTATACGTTTCTGGTAAATCTTTCATTACATCATATAACATAGTCAAAAATTGTTTCGTGTCTTTTAAGACATGTACATATTTATCTACAATAGGTCTCAGCTTAGTCTCGAGATATAATGAAATTGGTTCGGTAACCCAACCTTGTCCCGTAACAATTGGTCTCATAGGTGGGTTACTCTGATCTTTATGTATTTTTGGTAACCCTTGAATGCATGGTATTAAAGGCTCATCAATCAAACAAAATCTATATAAATCATCACCTATCATACCTAAATCATGGCTATTGTAAAGAAAACTAAATACTTCATCAATAACTTCATCAACTCGTGCATTATTAATCTTTTGATAAAACTTTTTATCACTTAACATCTTATTCATGCTTAATATATACTGCTCAATGTCCATTATAACAATAGGGCCGCCTTTATCTGCGGGCCTAATAGCTATATTAAAATCTTCTCTAAGGCTTTTCAAAGCTTTTCTCATTTCAGGACACAAGTTGCCATACCATTTTCTATCCCTATTATTTTTATTAATATCATGTAATTCTTGTTCAACAAGTTTGGAGTATGCTTCAATAAGTGGATGTATGTTAGGAACATAGGTACTAGGTTTCCTAAGTGTGCTCACGTATCTTACATTACTGTTACCATAATCTAACTTCAGTTGAAGGTTTCTTACAAATAGTTTTAAATCTAAAACAGAATCAGTGATATCACTCTTTGCAGAGGGTATGAATGATAAGCCTTTTTCTAACAATAAACGTTCGTTTTTAGTCAAGACCTTTTTAGAAATATTCCAAATTAATGTGGTACTACTTTTTCCCACATTCCTGTAACCTCCTCCTCTGTTAACCACCTCTTCTGTCTCCCTCTGCTCATAGAGCGATCCCTCCCACCCTTCCGAAACTCAGATATGGGGAAAGGGGCCATCTCTCTATTAACATTCATGCCATCTCTACTAGAAATTTAAGTTTTCTTTGTAACAACCTCACATTTATTACTATTAGCCTCTGAAATCTTACTATTTGTGTTCGAGCCCATATTTTCAGTTCTACCTGTTGTTAGAACTTCATCTCCCAATTCAGTTATTATATTTGCATCCTCCTGATGTATTTCAGCTGTAGTTACAATCACATTATTAACAGCATCGTTAACAGCATCATTAATCACATTCTCAGATTCATTACTAAAAATATTATGGTTGACATTTCTTCTTACAAGATTTTTACCAATAGAGTTCTTACTCTGTCTACAACCATCATTCTCACTTATATTCCAAGTCTTTATCGTTTTCGCTTGGTTCTGGTTCTGGCTTATGAAGTTATCTTTGGGCCAAGTAAAGACTTGGCCCTTTTTAAAGTCGATAGTGTCCCTTCTTATTTTACTTTGCTTCTGTTCAACCAATTTTTTCTCAAACAAAAATACATTATCTAAAAGTTTATAAAACAGTTTGTCCAAAATTTCTTTAGGAAATGTCTCATTAATATGTGCTTGTTGCTCACGAATCCTATTCCTAAGTTGGCTCTCCTCAATGGAAAAATAATCATTCATGAGCTGCATATATTGTACGCTGGTTTCAATATTTATTTGCTGCCATTTATATAACAGTTCAGGGTGTGTCATACCTGTTGTCGGCATCTTTAGCACTTGTAGCCCTCTCGGAATGATTCTCCTCGCAATACACACCTCAAAATGTTGTCTTTAAAGCTGTAGTCTTTTTAGCTTCAAAATATCAATTTCCATTTCTTGTAGTAGTAGTGACAAACCACTGCAGCCAAACTCATTAGAATCTCCATCAGTCGACTGGTCCGTGATGTAATACGCCAATAACGGATTCTCCGACCCTTCTATGCATAATTCAAATCTCTTACGCTCTCTCTCTATTTCTGGTTTATATGGTAATTCAACAGGAACATCAGCCATTGCATTGGAGCAAAAGACAAATGTAATAAAAATTAAAAGCAAAACAAATGCTCCACACGCAAGCATCCAGAAAATAGCCAGTATATAAATAGAAAAAACAGGAGGCCAACTCAGCTGACAACGTAAGGCAAAATGATAAAAAGCCAAAAATCCAAAAATCAGTCACAGCCAAAAAGCCAGTAGTCACTAAGTTCCAGCAACGATGTCAATCACAGCTTTCCAAACATCAGCGAAATATTTTATTTCCTTTATTGAATACAGGCAAGCGCTTTCACCATAAAAGGCTTCCTCAGGCCATATAACATTAGAAAAAAGGAAGGTCATATTTATATAAAGAATTCATGACATCACTTCCTTAATTAATACAGGGTTCATTAAATAATAATTATTATAAAAACATGATATTAATTACATCAAGCAACTAAAATTTACATATTCAATATATAAAAACTAAATTTTAAGCATCACATAAAAATATATACTTAGTTATTTCCTAAGCTTTTTACCTTTTAAAATTGGTTTAATAGGTATCCTATCGTTCAAACCTGGTGGAGCATCTGCTCTCAACCTGATTATCCATTTTGTTTCATTTTGTTCCGTTTTATTCCATACATCACCCCTTCTAATAGATGGCAAAAACTTTTGAATCACCATAAATTTAAAGCAATGATCTGTAGAAGTTCCAATTACATGTTTAGACAATGCATTCTTAATAGATTTTATTCTTATATTATATATATGCTCCCTCACTCTATCTCTCAAGCGTCTATCAGTTTTGCCCATGTAAAACGCAGGGCATGCACAGCAGGTTGCTAAATAAGCTACCCAGCTCAGAAGTAAATTTAGGGAAAGTTAATCATTTAGTGATTTTAATTTCAAAATCATATTGCAGAATTTATAAGTTTTGTGTGCTAATAATTGTATTTATTGTTTGAGGAGTTTTTGTGCTGTTTATTATGGAGTTGGTTTGATATTACTTTACAGTCCATTTTAGGCAGTCTTGACATCACTGATTTCCATGGATTTGCTTTTTGGTATGGACACATCTTAAGTTCTGAAGGCCAACCAGTGCAAAACCAACATGTTTTGAAGTTCTCATAACCTTCTCTATGGAGAGGGACTTTAATTATATTTAAGTAACACACTTATGATTTCCATAATGTAATGTATTCTGCTTTCTAGTATATAATAGCAAAGTTGTAAAGCTCATATGAAAGCATGGATATGTTAATATTGTTTAGGTTGATCCAACTAACACTGATTTATTGTTTCTGTGGTATGCCTTTGCATGTGACTGTAAGATATCCTTTTGACTGTACTCTTTTAAAGTTTGGTATTTTTGCGTTAGAAGTATTCTCTGTGCTGCATATCTAGTCTCTATATGGACATCCAGACCACTTGTGCAGTGTGGTCCTATGACTCTATAACCCCTGCTTCAGATTTTTTTAGTTTACACTGTCCATGAGGGTTTCTGATTGCATAATAAACATGAGACATTCCTCAATAAACTAACAAATGAAATTATGTTTCCTGTATAATTTATGAGTGCTGTGAGAGATTTCCTCTTCCATTATTCCTTTAATGAGAAAACAGTAATTATTTTACATGACCCTGACCATATATTATTAAATTTCTTAATTTTGTAACTCTGGCAGAATGTGGAAATGGTACAGGCAATCTACTTGTAAATGCCAGGCTAACAGACATAGTGGGAATTATATCTAGGAGGTGTCTTAATCATCATTTTCCATTACCGTTGTACACAGTCATCAGGAACTGATGCACATTCATTGTGAACTGATTAACCCAAATTCTGATGTTTGACACCTCTCTGTTATTTAATGATGACCACACACTGTAAAGCTAGTTTTCTAACTATAATATTATTCTATTATATATACATATCAGTGTTCTTTATCACCAGACAACATCCCAATAACTAAACTATTAGGCTACATTATAATGCAAAGACTGCATGCCTAATTTTGTGATCTTACTTTTTATATATTAAGAGTTATTATAATTTCTCATACATGAATGAAAGATGCATATTTTATGATATGATTATATGCAATTAGCAGTGTAACAAGTGGAACATCAACAACAACAAAAATATGCCAACA
Source organism: Protopterus annectens (assembly GCF_019279795.1). Lineage (NCBI taxonomy): Eukaryota > Metazoa > Chordata > Ceratodontiformes > Protopteridae > Protopterus > Protopterus annectens. The sequence goes on along the minus strand of NC_056737.1, from coordinate 1,880,603,987 downwards.
TTGAATATTCAGAACTAATTTATTTTCATATCTTTTCTTATAGTTACAGCTCTATTCTTTCAGGCCAGTTTCAAGATAATTATTTTTGTTAATGATCTTGGAAGAAATTAGAGAAGGATGTAATTAGCAAGCAGACTGTTACAATAAGTATGATTCTAGTGTACAAGTTAAATTTTAGATTAATTACAGCTAAGTGGTGCTGTACAGGAACACAAGAAGCTATCACACCATATGCAATAAAACTACAAAAATAATTCTCAATTAATATGGAGTGAAACTGGTATTTCCTGTGGAATGCATTCAAATTTATACTGATATTAATTTCTTGAAAATATGCGTATTTGCCTCATCAACAGTTTAATAATTGTTTGTTCTGTAGTTGTAGAAATCACTTCCTTTTGAACTTTATTTTGTTTACTGTCAATAGCTTTGAGAATGCCTGCTGGATCTCAATTTTATTTCTAAAATGATTCAGTTTATGACATTATTTTCTATATTAATCAACAGCAGTTTAATTATCCATCCAACTAATTATCCAGTTTGTCAGCTTTAGAAATAACCTGGATCACAATTAAAAAAAAAACTTAGATGTTAAATTTAAAAATTGCGTTTAATAGTCTTATATGTGGTATTAAAAACAGAGAAGACCCTTCTTGTACCAGAAATCCTGATGTGGTGATAAAATATGTAGTCACATTATTGACAAGGTTATTTGAAATAATACAGTGAAAACTGATTAACATGCAAAACTGTGGTCACTGACTAGAGAAGGCAATCAAAATGCCAGTTGTTTATCCAGCATTACCCACAGTAGCAAGTCTTTGTGGCTACAGCTATTAAAATCTAAAACACCAGCTGTCATGTCCACTCCTCTATAATGTTATGAAAAAACACGTACTAGGGTGGAAAGCAAATGTCTACCCACTCCAAAGGTAAACAGAAAAAAGACAAAGCAAAGCAGAAAATGCTTAAAAATTTACTTTAATCTCAAACCCAAGACAAGAGTCTTCAATCATTTTCACATAAACAGGTGGATGCATGTGCCACTGTGTCCATGGGAAAAAAGCGGCATAAACTGTATTGACCTTAAAATACTGTGCCAGTGCTGACATGTACATGTCCCACACACATGCAGTACATTAGGAAACCATCTGTGCAAGTGCTGACATGTACATGTCCCACACACATGCAGTACGTTAGTAGACCATCTGTGCAAGTGCTGACATGTACATATCCCATGCACATGCAGTATATTAGGAAACCATCTATACAAGTCCTGACATGTACATATCCCATGCACGTGCAGTATATTAGGAAACCATCTCTACAAGTCTGACATGTACATGTCCCATGCACATGCAGTATATCAGGAAACCATCTGTACAAGTGCTGACATGTATGTGTCCCATGCGCATGCAGTACATTAGGAAACCATCTGTCCAAGTGCTGACATGTACATGTCCCACACACATGCAGTACATTAGGAAACCATCTGTGCAAGTGCTGACATGTACATGTCCCACACACATGCAGTACGTTAAGAGACCATCTGTGCAAGTGCTGACATGTACATATCCCATGCACATGCAGTATATTAGGAAACCATCTATACAAGTCCTGACATGTACATATCCCATGCGCGTGCAGTATATTAGGAAACCATCTCTACAAGTCTGACATGTACATGTCCCATGCACATGCAATATATCAGGAAACCATCTGTACAAGTGCTGACATGTATGTGTCCCATGCGCATGCAGTACATTAGGAAACCATCTGTACAAGTGCTGACATGTACATGTCCCACACACATGCAGTACATTAGGAAACCATCTGTGCAAGTGCTGATATGCACATATCCCATGCACATGCAGCATATTAGGAAACCATCTATACAAGTCCTGATACATACATATCACCCCCCCCCCCCACACACACACACACACACACACACACACACACACACACACACACACACACTCTCTCTTACATGGGTTACTGCTGATAAATATGTTTTGTCAGTTTATTTTAAAGTAATCATTTGGCATAGGGAAACATTACAAGACTGAATACTTAAAAATTAATCAGAAGGTCTTGAAAAGAGGGAACAAAACTGTATTTCCTGAAATAAACAAACCCTCAAGAGCAACCAAATTCTTATCAATTTAAGGCTTTTATACCCTCCCCCTTAACTTAACATAACAATTCCAGTGTCTTGACAACTTGTAATAAGTTATAATTTGGTGAAGAAAGTTTAAGGAAAATGCAATTACAGTGTCTTAATTTCCAGATTTTTAGATCAGTGTTTTCAACTTCCGTTTTGTGAGTTGCTGCCTGTACTTAATCATTTCAGTTAATACTGTGTTTACTATTTATGAAATGTGAAGTATCTGCAAAGACCACATTTATAATTAGACTAACCCTGGGATTCATAAAGCTTGCGCCAAGCGCAGGCATAGCGTAGGTGGTATAATGCCAAACACGGCTGCCGAGCGATTCAGGTACGATCCAATTCCACGTGCACTAACGGCGTATGCCAGATCTGCGCAGCCCTCGGCTTAGGTATGCTAATCACCCCATACGCAGTGCCGCACCATGCAAATGAAGGTACATAGTGATTCATGAAGTGGTGCAGGAGTAGCGTAAGCCCACAGAAATGTAAACCAAAAAACACGGTTTACATTTTTCCAAACAGAACATCGGAGCTATGAAAGTGGACCAGACTCATGTATTACAAAGTTAACATATGCCAATGGCTAAATATACAGCCAATGGCATAAGAAAAGATGCACAACACCAAAAAACAACATTTAATGTCATGTCCACAGTAACGCAAAGTACAACCGCAGGGCATGTGTGCGCAAACGGGAACACAAAGAAAATATATACAAATGTCATAAAATCGCAATGTAATACAAATCATGATTTCACCATAATACTCAATGGTATGCATGGTACACCACAACCAAGTTGCAAGGGTTGCTAAGGGTCTGTGACAGTGTTCGCCATGGTAACTAGGAATTAGTAGTCAATGCCATGCAAATGATGCAGGTAATAGTGAATCGCAAACGTCCCACCGGACCAAGGATGTACCATACGGAGCAGTGCTACAAAACTGAGGAGTGGCTTAGAGGTATACATGACATCAGCAGTGGGGTGTGCCACCATAGCTGTAAGCACATTGGAGCAATGCAAAACCAGCCTGGCCATTGCTAAGTAAAGCCGCAGGGCAGGGGTGGGGAGGTAAGTATAGCATCGTTTAGCTGAGAGCACATAAGGTGCCCGAAAGTGCATGTGTATGGGGAGGAAAACGTGCCCGAAACCCGGTAAGTGGATGCACGCGCCGTACACCATAGCTCAAACAGGAAGGTCAGGGGAAGAAAATAAGGAAATGCTGCAGTAGGGTAATTGGAGTACAACTGAGCAATTAACACCTATTAACTCACAGCGGGCAATCAACGGCAGCTGACAAGTCTGCTCGCAGAAACCTGCAAAACAGGATAGGGGAGGTGTCAGATTGCAAAGAAAAGAGAACTGTCATAGCAGAGCAAAGCAAACCTGCAGTAGACCGGCCATAGAACACATTACGCAAGATAAGCCAGGTGTAGGAAAGTACAAATGAAAGCAGGCTGCATGCCAGAAAATGGGAGGTGAAACATTAAGAAATGTAAAGGGAAGGGCAAGAGGTAATCCACCGCAGCCAAATGTAATTCAACACCAAAGGCACCACAATAGTAGTTCCTGTCATAAAACACATAAGATACCCTGTAGCTACGATCATGCATACACACCCTATGACATCATCGGTGTTCACAGCACAATAGTATAAAGTGTGAAAGCACCCCACACACACCTGTGTATTCCCAAACACTGCACCATAGGTGTAAACATACGGGGAACTTTTACAATGTACATGTTGGGAGCTGTCATAGCTGTGATTCATCACCATGTGTTAGAGACTGACAGTGTTGTGGAGGATAATGCTGACAACCACCGCAGGCCCGGGAGGAGGAGAAGAGTGTTTAGACCAAGGATAACCTACCAGGGGCTACATGATCTGGAGATAGTAGAGCATTACAGGGTGGACAGGGACATCTTACAGCAAATAGTTGAGCTGTGCCGGCCACACCTGAGATCCAGAAACAACAGAGGGGAGCCCATCCCAGTGGACATGAAGGTATGTGTAAGCTTGCGAATACTAGCCACAGGTACCTTTCAAAGGCCAACTGGAGATATAATGGGGATCTCACAGGCATCAGCATCCAGGGTACTACACCAGTTCCTGGATGCCATGTTACCACATGCCGATGAGCATATATACTTCCCCCGAACTCAGGAGGAGTTGGCCAGCAATATGCGTCTCTTCCACCATGTGGCACACTACCCGGAGGTACTGGGTGCGATAGACTGCACGCACATATATATCAAGTCACCACCCAGTGGGCATGGTAGGAGCTATATAAACTGCAAGGGATTCCACTCCATCAACAGCCAGGTCGTGTGCAATGCCCAGGGCATTATCATGGATGTGTGTGCTGGCAGCCCTGGAAGCTACCATGACTCCCACATCTGGCATGCCTCACAGCTGTATCAGGTATTTGTCAGGGGGGACATCCCACATGGCCACCTTGTGGGGATGCTGGCTATGCACTGGAGCCATGGATGATGACTCCCAGCAGAAATGCACACACACCCATGCAAGAACGCCATAATGATGCACATGCACAAACCAGAATCATCATAGAACGTGTGTTCGGGATGCTGAAATCATGATTCCATTGCTTGGACATATCTGGTGGAGCCTTGCAGTACTCTCCAAGCACGTGTGCCCACATCCTCATAGTATGTGCCATGCTACATAATATGATCCTGTGGAAACAGCTGCAGCAGGGACAAAATGGTGAAGGCCCTCCCAGCCCACCGCAATTGCCAAGGCCATCACAGGCACAGAGGGATTCAGACCATGAACACCCTGTGCCAGCCCCAGTAGGCAGACGGAGGCATTCCCAATATGCCTATGCCTTGGCAAAGAGGGAATGTATAGCACATACTCTGACAGTGTAGGCCCCTATGAACTGACACACCTCTCCACCTGCACACACCGTAAAATGGATGGCACACACACAAGACCACCTGTAAATTGTAATGTATAGGTGACCTACTGTGTGAATCCTACATAGGCAGCCCTCAACCATTGTACACACAACAGCTATTGGAACAAGGAATGTCAACACCTGAACAGTACACGCACCTATCAGCATACGTTGGTACTGTGTGTATAGGTTCCTAGGTACATCGGTAGGTACACGCCCGATTGTCAGAGGCCATTCATCAATTGAGGCAAACAGTGTCTGCTGTCATCACCACATCGAGTAACCAACTGTCGCTCAGTGGAGCAGAGCCAATTGTGGGATCCATGTGTGTAATCAATGTTCCCCACACACTCTGCATGGATTTCCTGGTGCGTTAATGAGGGGCTCCATATAATGTAATCATGGATGTAGTGGCGAAGCATGGGGTGTACCCATGACAGGTATCTGTCACCCCAGCATGCTCCACCTACGGTTGTGTGAAGGTGTAGCCCATTATAGTGTGTGGCTCACTGTGACATACATACCCAATGCTGGAGCACAGCCATTAAACATCACTTGACTTGAACATACCATTAATAGGTCTCATCCATATGTAAACTAACTGAGTTACCCATTTGATCACAGTATGGAATAACAGCCGTAGTATAGTCCACATATAAAACGTCATAACACGTGTACAAATCCCAGATGCCCAAGTGGTAAATGCAGTGACTGTCGTGCATATTCCCGGTCCCACGTCCTGCAAGGGATGTAATGTAATCCCGAAGGCATGAATAATGCATGTTGGATGCAGGTCATTAGATCATGTTTAGCACATGTTAGCAGGAATATGCGTTGCCCAGTGCCGGTATGCGTAGTTTAAATATGACTATACGGATATGCGTGAAACAGGGCTAAGCTTCTCTGAATATCGCGCAGCTCATGGTCAGTGATGTCCAAACAGGTGAAACCAGCATTATTCACCCCTGTACTAATAGTGCCTGCTCTGAAGGGTAAAATGACCACTGCAAGGAGTAGAACACGCAATCATGTACACAATCACCTAACACTAAGCTACCCAAGATGTACCAACGGCAGGTGTGTAATGTGACAGGTTCAAACACAAACTTGCAGAGTCCAGGTAACAGTATACACCGACATGTACACAATGAAAGTGTATTCTGCCTGTCACTCTCTCTGTCATATATATATATATATATATATATATATATATATATATATATATATATATCTATATATATATATATATATACACATAATAGAGATAGAAAGGGTGATAGAGAGATATATGTTGATATATACGGATTCACCTATATCTGCAAATATGTAGATAGGTCAATGACATGTACACAACCATGGAGGTACAAATAAATAGGATACTGCCAACTATGGAATGTGTCACATACCGACACGCATAATCACGAGGCTGAAAGACCGAAAGAACACAGTACTGGAACACTAGAACTAAGTGTAATATTATCACGATATTAAGGAACATTTCGTTATCGCTGCTGGTGTTGCGGTCCACGTAGGTACTGTGTTCAACTGTGTTTGTGATTGACGTAGTCTGTGTATGTGTGTGTTGCAGGTGCCGTGTGCATTTCCGTGGGACTGTAATGTGTGTGTGTGTGTTCGCATCATGTGTCTGTTAGTGCTAACTCAGAGGTAGATCATTATGGTAGGTGTGGTTATAGCTGGCCTTAGGCATACGGTTACCACCTGTCCCACTTTAAGAGGGACAGCCCCTCCCTGGGCAGTTGTGTCCTGACAAAAAATACTAAAAAGGGCAAATGTCCGAGATTGTAGGACATAATTATGTCCCATATATTATGTAATAGTTGCATTAAATAGTTATGCCTGCATCTAAAAAAACTAAATGTTACATGAAACATGATAAGTAGCTAAAGTGCTACAAGAATAAGTATGTATTCAGGATAAAAGTATGTGCTAACCTGTGTACTGACCATAGGTATGTGTTGGCCTGTAAACACCGATGTGTGTCCTGCAAATGTCCCACTATGGCCATTTGAAAAGGTGGCAACCCATGCCAAAGAGGTTCAGTCACCAACACAACTGCAATGAGTGCAAATATCTGTGACAGAAATACACGGGACAGCTGTCATTTAGTAACATTCCTTTACATATCGCTGTATTTCCAGAGGTATGGAAGTATCAACCTCACCTGCATACTGTATAGAAACCAATTAACAGCAACCCAATGTATAAGCCCATAACAACCATAGTTTCAGTCTACTAACTGATAGGTCTTCAATTAGGGAAGGAGCCCACACACATATATGGAATAAGTAGAAATGCAGTCCCCACAAACCTGTATATGCTATGTACACCCACCTACATCTCTCACACATGAAACAATAGTAATACAGACTGTAATAACATCACAAACATCCACTCACTCAATTACATCTGCAGAAGCGTTAACATACCTTGTGAGAGACACATTTGTAAAGGTGCCATGTGAAATCGTAGCTGTTGTATAATGGAACAGACGGCGATGTTACAGGTTTTGTTTGCAATAGTCCCTTATCAGATGGTTGAGAAGACGGGTACACTCACATGTAGAACCACATACTCTAGCCGTCACACACAATCCATGGGGGATATGAATCCAAAATATCCGTGTCTCTACAAATAGCAGTTGCAATTCCACACAACAAAACACATACAGGCCGTCTCCCCGAAGGTAGGGCAAAAGGGCAACGCCCAAGTGGAGAATTCAATTATACCCCACTGTTGCCGCGTAATTGGCGAATGGAGTAGCTGCACAGCTGATGTGCATGTAATAATTTACTCAGGAACAACAATTGGAGGCAGGAAACCACATGTTACAGGTATCGACTTATATAAGGATGACTTGCCAGACATTCAAACCGTATGCTCATACCATAGAACCGTTTAAACAGTAAAGGTGTAAGAGAGATATTTACGAAAGTTCGGAATGCTAACAAGGTATGTAGAACACTCAGTATGTTAGTGTATGTATAGCCTGTTTTGTATTAATTAAAAGTGTCCGCAAAGCATAAAGTGGGAAAAGGTATTATGTAGTGATGTCTTGCTGAGCATAGTAACGCTTGTAGAAATTGTGTGTCCTGCTGTGGGCCACAAAGTAAACATCACAGACACCACAAGGGATGCTACATGAGGGCTTTAAACAGAACAATTCCACACCACCCACCGTCAGTGGTAGGGTTTGTCCAACAAGTACGTGCCATAGCAGGGGATAGTATATGTTGATATACTATCAGAGTAGGCATGTGTATCTGTATATAATGACAATAACATGCCTAAGGTGGTCCTGCTGTGCAAGTATGCTTTGCATTATGGGATAATATGTAAAATATGTGTAATGTACAGTATTGTAGGTAGATATGTCAGATATTCTACACAGCATAACAGTTATATCATGCAAACAAAATGTATCATTTATTGGCATGTACAATACACAATAACAGGATACATATGGCTTGTAGTCACAGGACACTGTAACAGCATGATAGCTAATCGAAATGGAAGAGCTACTCAATTAACCATGCACAAAGGACATGTAATAGCTTCACAGGTTCATAGTGAGGTACTATGCTGACTGGCAAGTCTATGTGTAAGCCCAACTACAGTGTTTACACTGGCAGCACCTCTCTAGGGTAGTGTCCTGTCTGTGAACAGCAGAGCCATGTGCTACCTGCACCTCTGCCCAGTACAACCACTGCAGTGATCCCTGGCATACATGTGTGTCCCCCATCCACCAAGTGAGGTATCTCATAAACAGTGCTACTGAGTGTCCCTGCGTGATGTACATAGGAATCATGTCCTAAAGCATGGTGAGTGTCTGGTTTGGGAATGTAACCCTCAAGAACATCCCACTCATCGTTGCGTTTGTGCACATATCCATGAGCCATGTTGCCTCTCAGTGGCTTTTGCTTATGTCGCTTATGTGGAGTATATCCATGAATATTGTTGTGGACATGGGCCCTGTATGTTCAGCAGAGGTCACCCCTGAGTATGCAGTATGCAAATGTGTACAGTCATGGTGTCCGTAATACAGTCGCATACGTCAACCTTCGGTGCTCAATAATCCTCATGGTGTGTTAATGTTGTGGTATGTAAAGCCATTGCTGTTCTGTAAGGTACACCCTAAACGGGGTGTTGTACCCTTGAATGTGTGTATACGTCAGGAGTGTAGAGGTGCAATGGGTGCCTTTGTTCCAGCTACAAACCCAGTACAGATAAGGGTGGCCACGTAGAAGGATATCCACGCCACATTGGCAATATGGTTATCAAAGGAGTGGGTGCTACATACGTGTGTACTAAGATCCCATATAATGTCACATGTATGTAGGGGACTACCACCTATGTGATAGTCAGTGGGTGATTGGTGTAATCCAAAGGGGATGTTCATGCACCATGTGTCATGCAGCTTTAGGCCATGTTATCGACATCAGGTATCCCTCACAGTGACACCCTTATGGAGGGAGTCTGTATCAGCTGGTGGATCAATCATGGCGCCTTGTATGCAGTTGTCTGGAAACCTAGACAGGGAAGTCCCTCTGTGCTAGCCTGTACCTCAGGGAAGCATATACCGAACATGAGGTGCCCTATGACTGAGGACTGTGGTATGCCAAGTGTAACTGAAATACAGTAGGTACTATGGTATCCTACCCTCATTGTGTAGGTCCTGTCCGTGAGCCACTTTGCATAACATCCTGAGACGTAGGGGTCGGTGTGCAAGTGGATATGTATGTTGTCAATACCAGAATGGAGAATGGTGCTGAAAGCCAATGAGAGGACAATGTAGACTGTGTGGACCCCCTTACCATCATCAACTACCCTGGTAACTGTATCAAAGGAGTCCACCAGGTGTAGGAGCCATGGTCTGGCCCTAACAAGTCCAACCTGGGTGGCATCAAAGGTCTGGAGACCACCAATGTCTCTGTGAATGAGTTCCATGGTGATGTGCCCCATAGCCTTGCAGAACAGTCCAGTCAGGCATATAGGGCAATAGTCCCTCTGGTTCATTGTGGTGCCACCTGTGTGGAGTGTGATAACTGTTGCTGTGCAACATTCAGGGGCCACAATGTCTGATACAAGGCTATTAGTGAATCTGGTGGCGAGGTGAGGAGACATGTCGTTCTGAGGTTTGTGTAAATCACAGCCTGGAATGTTGGACAGTCACATGGAGTCTGTGTTCCAGGCCTTAGAGAGTGCAGATTGGAACTGTGTAGTTGTGACCGCAGGGACCCCGCAATGCTCCTGCATGGATTATGGCCCTGTACGGAGTGAGAGGGTGTAAAGTTAGCATTGAACCCATTCACCAGGATGTTGCCAACATCACTCGGTTCTGTAATGTTCCTGAGTAACTGTCGTATGTCAGAGCAGATGTGGGTATTGCCATTGACTACTGACATACCTCCATAATGCTTTGTGGTACACCCTGGAATGTGTCGCAGTAATATTTACGTAGCTAGGTTTGGAGGATGTGATAAGGGATCCCGGAGCCCTACTGAGGTTGACCAGTGAGCTCCCCCACCCATGGGATTGTACTCCACTTTGCAACAGCCTCCACCTTTTGTTGTACATTATGTCCATGGAACTGCTCCCCCAGAGAGGCGTCCATTATCTGGTGGGTACCATCATGGCTCTGTTTGGAATAGCATGATCCATGCATTCGTGTAAGTGCTAATGAAGTGCACTGGGGTATGTTTCAGCGTTTGTATGTGCATTGTCCACCTGCACGGGTGTCATGACATTTACTACTGCTGTCATAAGACGTCTGTAGTAGGCATTGTATTAATCTTGTACTGTGTATGCTGTAAAGGGTGTGGTGCCGGGATGTGGATAACAAGGGGGATTAGCATATGTTCGGAAACTACAAATGAGGGGATAACCACTGGTGTGGAACACCAGTGACATGTTGGTAATGTCCATGTCTAGGATATTGTTGGTCTTGGTGGTGGTGTGTATGGGTTGATCCAGCCGAGTGGAGGATATTAATCCTGGACAGCATTGGCCTAATATGTCAGTACATGAGTAGCTATCCCAGTTAAGTGTGGGGTAGTGTCAGTCGCACATCAGTAGTACCTGTCTGAACCCTACTGTCCAGTACACCAAGAAATGAGGGCCGGTAACCGTGGGGTATGTTGTTGAATCCGTAGCATGTTACAATGTGTATAGCAGTTCTGGCCACAGTTAGTTGCATGTGGATCACGTCTGATGCATTGTGCTAAGTAACCAGCTAGGAGGTGTGTACAACATAGTGAAATATGGACACACCTCAGCCGTGGGTGTTCCGGTCCAGGTTACATGACTGAAAGGTGTGGTCTGCGTGTAACCTGTCAGTGCAGGTGTGCTCTGCGGAGCCTAGAGGCAGGTCCCAGTCAATGCAGAGATATTGAAGTGGTCCATTATAAGGAGTGCCATGCCTGCGTGCATCAGAGATGATGTCAAGCATTGAGTCACATGACCCCATGTATTGCTTGCCTCTTCCCATTCTGGTGGTGAATGTTACTGGAAACTGTGCAAGACAGGCAGTATAGGAGCAGCAAGAGCCTTACATGTTATCTGTACTCCCAGGGCTGACAGGTGCAGGTAATCTGTGCCAAAGCATCGTGCTTTGTAGACCATGTCATTCAAAGTGGACAGATACCGGATGCCTGTGGAATGACAGCAGAAGCATAGGCAACTGTTGAAGTGAAACAGTCGGTTGTTGTACAGTGGTATCTAGTCTGGATGAATGCTCCCCAGGGCTTGGCCGACACCTTCTGGGCTACAAGACCTGAGAGCTATTGCATACCCCTGCACATGTAGTCTGGGAAGTTACATCTCAGGGCAGTCACACTAACATGGAGAATGACAGTCAAATTGTACCTGGTGAGGTGTGGCATGAGTGCATAGGTTATGCTGCAGAACCAGTTACCCAACAGCTAGATGTAAGAGACTATCGCCTTGTGTAGCCTGCTGAGTGGGACATCAGTGTGACCGCCTACAGAGTCACCTATGACTGGTCTGTTGGGTATGTTATAACACCCTATTGGCTGTAGTTGATGGGCACACATGAGTCTGTGGGCTATAAGTAATTGTTGTTGTGTTTGGTGATGGGGGCTGCCTCTGGTGCCTACACAGAGTATGGAGAGGTTCTGCAAACGTCGTACTTATACTATGTGTGGCCTGTGGTGGTGGAGATCTTGTGAGACTATGTGATGAGTGGGGTGTGTTGCAAATGTTACATGACCCCACAGGAATGTCAGGTACAGTCTGGGTTGGTGAGAGCATTACCCCCAACATGGCTACATATGTGCATCTCCCACAGGCTGCAGTGTCATATCTTGGGAGGTGAGCATTGACTTTGTACATGAGACAATTGCTCTATTGCCACATGTTCACCATATTCATCATATAGACAGGCAATAGCACTGGTACGTAACAGTTGGACATGCCTGTATATTCAACCATGTCTCACGAGATATGTGAGTTACGTGTGTACAACAGCTGTTGTACTGTAAGCAAGCTGGAAATGTAAGGACAGACAGTGTACTTGTAAGAAATGAGTTGGAATGGGTGCTATAGTAATTAGTAGCTCATGAAGTGCTCACAAGTTCTGAACAAATGCTGAACATGAATATACAATACAGATAGGGTGTTGGATAATATCAACCCACTGCAATCCAAAAGTGGAGACGACAGTCATAATTTGAGGCACTGCACTATTACCCTGCTGAGTATGGTCTGCAAATCTATGAACCTTTATCAAAGTAGATGTTAGCAGTACAGAAGTAAATGACAGTACGGATGATTTCACACTGTATAGCATACCTGTGACAGGTCATAGGACATCATCACCCGTACCGTGTTCCAGCTACACTGAGTATACTAGATGTGCCTTTGTATGTCACAGGAGTGTTCTACCAGTTGCCTGTTGACAGAATCAACACTACAAAAGGTGTCAAAGTGACATGTGCATATCACACCAGTGGCAGCTACAGTAAAACAGGGTTAATGTATTGTACTACCCCCTCATTGCAGCCCATACCACACAGACAAATGGGAGGCATCTGTGTATTTAAGGATGTGAATGGCCATGACCTAGGAGCAATAGCTGTCTCAGTGTTGTGGACAACATACAGAATGGGCTTTGTGGGTGAGGTGTGTGACATATGTGCACAATCTGACAGCTGATAATAGCATTGTCGCCACTAGGTGAATAACCCTGTACCCATTAACTACCACCTAGGTAGCAGTCAACATTATGGACACTGTGTAAAGGATGGTGCTGTGCAGTTCACCTCCCTGAGTTGGTGATGTCTCCAGGCCTATTAGGTAGTCATATGAGGCACCCATGTCATGACAGGGTGCCATCCATGAGCATGGAAATCATTAGACAGGCATACTCAGCACTCGGGTGACCAATATCAGATCACATATCACCTTTAAGGGGTATTGGCCATGCGTGGATGGGCGATACCAGCCTTCACAATCCTCACCTCCACTATGCAGCATGCTGGCTACCTTGCATAAAGACATGTGCTACACTGTGATGTTGGACATGCTACACGTACATATCCTGATCTGAAAGACATACATTATGGACAGCCACTGTCCTACTACAAGGATCGCCACATGCTGGACAGATCCCTGTGCCATACATGTTACATACTCCTGCCATACCATGCAACCCTGTCCATCAAAGCTACACATGTCATCTCTGTCATGGTGTTATAACCGCATGGTAGATGTATTATTAACTGTCTGGATCAGTAATGTGGCACTGATGCACCTGGCGGTGGCAAAATGGATGTTGGATACAGCTAGGAAACCTTGCCCATACGTGCTATAGTTGATAACCATCCCTGCGAATGATGTCCGGCTAGTCATTGTCCCATGTCTATCACATGTGCAACACAGGCGATCCATGGCAGGATGTTGAACTGCTGTACAGTGCCGTGTAGCTGTATATGGCAAAACACATGCATGTAAAGGTTCCGTGCATATGTGTGCATTGTCACTGCTCATGTCCATTAAGGCAGTGTATGTGTTGATATGTGACATATACACAGCATCAAGGTCAACAGCATCACTGTGGACACATCCAGGCATGTGCTGATAGGTAAGAACACCAGTAAAGGCAAACAGACATGCCCACATCAAGACAGCATTCACATGGAGTACGAACAATGTAATGAGGTGACACGCATATATGGCGATGATATCCAATGCATAACGGGTGTTACATGTGTGACACAAACATGTCAGTCGTGTCAGTGTCATGATGATTTGCAAAGATAACTGTGCAGATGTACTGGATGTAATACAAATGTATGTGCAGCTGTATCTCTGTACATCTCTGTGATACTGTGACCTGTCACCATCATTATGCCTTCCAGATAATGCCTCATTCATGCCTGCCAGCGTACAGCCACCAGGAGGATGATGTCCTCATCCCGTACCTCCATGAGAACTACGAGGTGTTGTTCAGTCATGTGCCACAGCATGCCCAGCAGCATGACGACCTGTGGCAGGACCTTCGCAGGAGGGTTAATGATGTGGGTGGCCATAACCGCACCTACCAGCAGGTGTGCAGACACTGCACAGACTTGATACGACATGCGAAACAGCGTGCCACTGCAATCGCCAAGGAACAAGGTGGAACAGGTGGTGAGCCACCAACCCAGCCCCCACTCACACACACTGAGGAGCTACTGGCCAGCCTGGGGACACCCCCAGAACAGCATCCACAAACACTAGCTGCCATCGTGGAGGTGGGTGTCTCCCAACCAATGAGCCTGGAGTTGCCTGGTAAGTCACTAATGCACATATAACTATTATATCCCATTTAGTTGCATGTGTCACTGTATAATATGTAATGTAACATCATATGCAAAGTATGTTTACACACATGCTGCATACTACAGTATGCTACCCTGTATATGTACACATGCGCATACTATATGCTATTGTACAGGCGAATGTGTTAACATGCACAGTGCACCCTGTGGCTGTCATACAGTCATGGATAATGTTCAAACTGCTGTGTCACCCCTATACAGGTACCTCTGGCATGCCGCACAGACATCAGTCCGTTGCAGGTGAGACTGTCATCAGTATCAGGCATGTTAATGCATATAGCTATTCACCATGTGGCCAGTTAACACATGTACACATGATGTATGGTCCAGTCACGATATACAGGTCGCATCTCCCATCATTCACACTGGCTACCCATGTGCAATATATACAAATGAAATGAAACACCGACATGAAACCACAGTATCTGTCATTGCTACATGTGTGGACAGCTGTGCATACAATGGTGGAGGTGTTGTTCAATGTAGGCATATGTACTATACATTGGAACAACACATGTGTGGTATGCAAACAGTACCACACAGTGAGCTGGGATATGGGCAGCCCACAGGAGTTACCATTGTGTTATATGCCCCTGTAAAGGGTGCACACATTGTGATGTGCCATCTGACATGTCCCAGACATGTAGTGTTCTGGTTGCAATATTGTCACACTATCCCATAATACATACCCCACATACCAAACATACAGCCTATTGTCTGCATAGCCCTGTGGATGGTGACATATCTGACATCTATGGGTGTATGTCATATGGGACTACACAGACATGTGATATAGATGGCCATCACAAACATTTGGCCAACGCATGTTCACACATGGCCATGGAGGATGGCCAGAGACATGTAGCCACACAGTAGATGTGATGTGTATACACCCTGTTGCACATTGTCCACACATGGTCCAACTATAGCCTTAGTTGACTGATTATACAGTTGATGTGGTACACTGAACATCCTAAAAGCCTGTGCACAGCTAATGGAGGTGTCACATAAGTCGACCATATAAGATGTGTTGAACATCACGACTTTGTCATAGCATGACAGTAGTCACCTCTACAGCTTTCACAGACATTGACACCACATCAGGCCACAGATACCGTACATTTCCCTTGCTGCTCTAGGACATCACCATCAGCCATGCACCTCGTGTGTGTGGTACATCAATGTCATGTGGGACATGGTGTATTGACAAGTCTGCCATGTGTGGACATGGTTGCCAGGCAGCTAAGACTCTGTAATAGTTGTGCAGGGGTGTCATCCATAGGTCTTCCAGTGACTTGTCACATGACACAGCATGGTTTGGTGTGTATACACCTCAGCAACGTGGGTCACAATACACAGTTATGTCATGTGTATGCATGCAGTTATGGCTATGCAATGTTTGCATATTACACACTGTACAGCAATATAGATGCCTCATGATGCTATGCAATGGCACAGTGTCTGTACTTCACACTGTATAGCAATGTAGATGCCTCACACTACCCTTCCATGCTCATGCACATTTGCTAAATGTGCATTCTATCTGTAGGGCATACAGACAACACTTCAATGTGATACCCATTACAACGTTGTACATGTGTCAGGACACCATTGTGTCCGACATGTATGCATGTCAATGCACATGTCAGCAGATTACATGTCAAGGTCACTTCAGCCATGTGTACTGTTAACCTGTGCTGGTCCACATGGTGTATCACAGGGATGCATGCTTACTACCATGATTGTGTGAACTGCATGGCTACTGATATGACACCCGCTTGCTGTTGTGTGCAACCCAGGGAGGTATGCTAACTACCACTATTAATGTCTGAGCTGCATGCCGTCTGCTGTATCACATGCATGCTGCATGCCATCTGTCAAATCACATGCATGGTGTGTCTGTGTGTGTGTCTGTGTGTGGGTCTGTGTGTGTGTGTATGTGTGTGTGTGTGTCTGTGTGTGTGTGTCTGTGTGTGTGTCTATGTGTGTGTGTCTCTGTGTGCGTCTGTGTGTATGTGCGTGTGTGTGTGTGTGTGTGTGTGTGTGTGTGTGTGTGTGTGTGTGTGTGTGTGTGTGTGTGTGTGTGTGTGTGTGTGTGTGTGTGTGTGTATGTG
The DNA here is from genome assembly GCF_019279795.1 of Protopterus annectens. Classification (NCBI taxonomy): domain Eukaryota; kingdom Metazoa; phylum Chordata; order Ceratodontiformes; family Protopteridae; genus Protopterus; species Protopterus annectens. Next base: position 1,880,586,923 of record NC_056737.1, on the reverse strand, counting down.
TGTGTGTGTATTGTTATGTAGAGTCTTTCTTTGCATTCACAGGTGATGTAGGTGCGTTACCCTCCTGCGGTCCATCTGATGTTAGTGTCCCCACAGATACTAGCAGTGATGAACATATGCATGAGGTACAGACAGGGTTGTCAGGGGCTGAATCTGTGCCTATGGTTGCCATCCCAGCTATGTCCCCCTCTTCCCCGCACACAGTTCTCATGACAACATATACCCCATCACCAGTGGCCATAGAGGAAGGACTGTCAGTGTGTGTTAGCTTGGAACAGGAATGTGTCGTGGCTACAGAAGGTGTGCCTCCACACCATGGTGTCAGTGTAATGACTGCAGATGTGCCACACAGGCATGTGGCCAGTGCTGCTCATAGGAGAACCTCTGGCAGACATGCACATGCAGGACAGAGCGCAGCAGCTGGTGTCACCAGATGCATGCTCCAGACTGTAATGGCAACACAGGCACGTGCTGAATGGCAGAACAGAGAAGGGCAGAGGCTTCAGAGGGCTGCTATCTGTACTCTAAACAACAACAACCAGGCATTGGCAAATGCTCAACAGCAGATTGCTGATGTTCTGGATAGGCAATTGGGTGACGGTTGGAATCCTTGACCGTGGCACGGCAATTCGCGAGCGTGAGCTGTCTGTGCTGGAACATCTGGTAGGAGTGAGGCGTAGGCCACGTGGACGTAGGCCAGCTACACCACCTAGTGCAGGTCAACGTGAACGAGCCACCTCACATGCCCGCTCCCATAGTGCCGGTAGCAGTAGCAGTGCAGCTGCTGCTGCGCTGCCCACACCAGGACACAGCAGGCCAAGTGGACGTGGCCCTGGATGTTCCCAGTGGGGACACGGTTCCAGTGGACATGTGTCATCGGACAGTAGCCAATCTGTACCTCCGCCTGGTGGTGCCCGAGCAATCCCTGGCAGGCACAGGTCACATGGCCATGGCCAGACATAGTGAGCTGTACATCCTGGTCTGTACAATCTGGAGCTGTCAATAATACAACTGTGTAGGCCTGGCAAAAGGCAAAACTGTGTGCAATCATACACGCACACAGCAAAAACATCTGTAGGGCACTGTAACACCACATGCATAATGACCACACATATCCAATCAGATCACCGGCCCTTTCCCACACACATGATGTCATCCACTGGTGCAGCCTATGCCCCTGGCAAACATTATCATCCTGTGCATATGATGATGCCTGTGTCGCATCCCTGTCATCCACACCATCAGTGCAGGGACATGCTCAAATGGTCTGATGCACAGGGTGAACAGAATAGTGAGAGAAGTGCATATTACATTACTTGTGTACTGTTGCCATGCACCAGACATACCATGTAGTACAGGTTTATAATGCATTGTTATATGTTCACAGTATGTGTCTTGGTAACAACAGTAACAGCATGTTGGTAATGATGCCCTGGTTCCCTCCTTATGGTCTACTTTCATGTGCCAACAAGTAGCAGTGTTTGCAGTTTCCCATGTGTAAATGTGGAGTACTCACAGGCATGTATGGCAATACCAGCATGCTATGTAGCCTGTAGCCTCACTGTTAGAAAGGCTACCATACCACAGATGTCCACACATCTACTGATCCAGAAGCATGTGGGCTGTTTAATAGGCTACAGTGGCTAGAGACGTGACATCCATACCAGGTCACATCACAGGTATGTTGACATGGTGCAGGGGGTTTAACAGCGGTCTGGCCGATGGTAACATTAGAGGCCACTTGATATTATGAGGCCTCACTGTGTATCAGTAATACCCTGTCACATTACAGGATGAGAACACACACAGACATACACAGAAACACACAGTAGCATGCCCACACTCACGGGGTCAACAACACAATAACGCACACTCGATAGTGTCGAGGTGAGGACCCCTGCCTATGTGGTAATCACCCTCACAGTACTGTGCACCCACACGACACGACACAGAGAATGAACATGTACAGGTAGCCAGTAAGGCTGAGACTGATGGCATCAACAAGGTAGTAGACTGCATCACCATGAGGGGTTGGGGATCCTGTCTGTTCTGTATGGTAGCATACACCCTCACTCCATGCACCAGACAGCCATACATACACACACACACACACACACACACACACACACACACACACACACACACACACACACACACACACACACTGTGGAGTCCACAAATGTCATTCACATACTGATAGCTGACATGTGTGTGATACACACACCACCCCTGCCTATGTCATGCTTTCCACACTGCAGTATGTACAGATCTCTACAACAGTGTACAGGGGTGTGTAACAATTGGGATGTATTCCCCACCATATGTGGCATATATGGTCACACAAGCAAACACACATGGCAGTACTGTGAATGATACACCTGCTATATGATGATACATCTGACAGACATGCAGCAGTATTGGCCGCATTATGTGTACCAACGCTACCTTCGGCAATTGTGCTGCTATATGCACATGGGAGGATGTAAGTGTTACAGGTGTCAAGTGACTTACAGACAGTAACACCCGAATGCTGTGTAGGTGTTATGTCTTCACCGTCAAGTGACAGTAACATTGCATACTGTTTGCACATGTAATGGTAGGATGGCTTGTGACACACCTGTGAGCCGTCCCCGGCAAACATCCATCTGCAAAGGTGGATCGCGACTTTATGTACACACATCCATCCATACCTGATGTACATTCTACCGTACTATCAGTATTTCACCATATACAGGTGTCAATGATGGGGCTGCATTGCAACTGCATGTTGTAGTTAGGCACAGATGAATTACACACATCAGCTACTGCACATGCATGATAGCTGCATGCACACCACTACATGTACATATGTGTTGGTCCTACATGCCTGTCATGTAGCCATGTTTGTATGCATTGCAATTGGTGGACAGGTGTGATGACATACATAACACATGGACTGTTGTATGATATGATGGGTGTCATGGGTAACTAGCACAGAGGGAATGTTTTCTCAGTCAACATTGCTACCTCATGTACTGTTAACATTCAACAGCCATGGACCTACCTTCCATGTGCATGCGTGTGATTGTTGTAGCCACTTGTCTGCACGGAGGACAGCAAAAACTATGCTATGTACATATGTGTTTTGTGTGTGTGTGTGTGTGTGTGTGTGTGTGTGTGTGTGTGTGTGCGGTCCATGCACATATCCACTGTGATTTCATGTATGTCATATCCAAACATGTGTGTTCTTTGGTGTACAGCAACAGTCATCTGTCACAGCTGTGTAAGACCCAGAGCCCCTGTTATGTGTAGAGCTGACCTGGTTATGTACAGTGATATCATTGCATTGCATAACACATGATGGAACCCTGTCAGTACATGTGTAGTCTGCATAGTTGCTGTAGACCTATGTACAGTCCACTGGTCATGAGTCACACGGTGTTGTGGTAATGTATGGATGTGTGTTGCTAGTCCAAGGACATGGTGATGTCTGAGGGCTACATAGTAGAATGCGACGTTTACCTCTGTGATCTGCACCTGAGACATCTGTGATGGATCTTGAGTGTGTACTGGTCAGTACATGTGAGTGGCCTTCATGTACGTGGGGACAGTATCTCCATAGTGTGCCCTTCCGTGTTTAGAAACCGTGTGTATGCAAGACAGCCCTTCATGTATGTGGGGACAGTAACACCATACTGTGCCCTTCCGTGTTTAGAATCAGTGTGCATGCAAGACAGCCCTTTGCAACTGCTAAGTGCATGAGCATGCCCAGTACGCCATTGTGTAGATGGACACACAGTACATTCCAAACTGTGCCCTTCCATGTGTAGAATCCATGTGCATGCAAGATAGCCCTTCACTTCTACTAAGTGTGTGAGCATGCCCAGTATGCCGTTGTATAGATGGACACACAGTACATTCCAAACAGACGTGTGATACTAAGTGTGTGAGCATGCCCAGTGACACCTTGTGTTGGTGATGTGCCTCTGTGTATGGGCATGACCATTGACATCCTGTATAGCAATGGTGGTCATCCAGGCAACAGATGTCCATACCCCACGTCAGGATGGATGCCTATACTGAACACACTAGTTGACTGTCTTGAAGGGTGTACTGTCTGTGGCGCGTCTTGTATCTATGTAGTGTTGTAATAGTGCTCCATAGATAGGCAGTTGTCCCGCTCACACCACTGCCATGTGTTTGTCTACGTCTACCTTGGGACAGTAATATGCTTTTAGACTGCTCACTCTTTATACATTCCCTATCGGTGTCTTTGCCTTTGCGGATGATGTCATCCACCTAGAAGTATGCCTCTGGGGGTGCTGTGTTCCAATAATCTCAGTAGCACATTCTGTAACGGCATATTGCTGCAGTGTGATAAGGTAGTTAGGTGTATGTTCGACTCCCAGCCCTGCTAAGTGTGTGTGTGTGTGTGTGTGTGTGTGTGTGTGTGTGTGTGTGTGTGTGTGTGTGTGTGTTTCCAGCTGCCTGGGGACAGAGTAATGCTTTTAGATGGCTCACTCCACATACATTCCCTATCGGCGTCTTTGCCTTTGTGGATGATGTCATCCACCTAGAAGTATGCCTCTGGGAGTGCTGTGTTCCAGTAATCTCGGTAGGGCGTTCTGTAACTGCGTAATGCTGTAGTGTGATAAGGTAGTTAGGTGTATGCTTGACTTCCAGCCCTGCCAAGTGTGTGTGTGTGTGTGTGTGTGTGTGTGTGTGTGTGTGTGTGTGTGTGTGTGTGTGTGTGTGTGTGTGTGTTTCCGGCTGCCTGTGGACAGAGTAATGCTTTTAGACGGCTCAATCCACATACATTTCAGATCGGCATCTTTGCCTTTGCGGATGATGTCATCCACCTAGAAGTATGCCTCTGCGAGTACTGTGTTCCAGTAATCTCGATAGCGCATTCTGTAACTGCGTAATGCTGTAGTGTGATAAGGTAGTTAGGTCTATGTTTGACTCCCAGCCCTGCCAAGTGTGTGTGTGTGTTTCCAGCTGCCTGGGGACAGAGTAATGCTTTTAGACGTCTCACTACACATACATTCCCTATCGGCATCTTTGCCTTTGTGGATGATGTCATCCACCTAGAAATATGCCTCTGGGAGTGCTGTGTACCAGTAATCTCGATAGCGAGTTCTGTAACTGCGTAATGCTGTTGTGTGATAAGGTAGTTAGGTGTATGTTCGACTCCCAGCCCTCCCAAGTGTGTGTGTGTGTGTGTGTGTGTGTGTGTGTGTGTGTGTGTGTGTGTGTGTGTGTGTGTGTGTGTGTGTGTGTGCGTGTTTCCAGCTGCCTCGGGGCAGAGTAATGCTTTTAGATGGCTCACTCCACATACATTCCCTATCGGCGTCTTTGCCTTTGCGGATGATGTCATCCACCTAGATGTATGCCTGTGGGAGTGTGGTGATGCTGGAACTCAGTAGCGCGTTCTGTTACTGCATAATGCTGTAGTGTGGTAGACTAGACAGGTAGGTGCTCGATTCCAAGGCATGGCAAGTGTGTGTGTTTGGCGGTTATACCATATCTGTGGGTGGCTAGCTGCGGGATGTGTTCAGTGTGTTTTGTTGCTGACCTATATAGTGTCCACAGCCCGCATATTCTGCCAAGAAACTGGGTTGTCAACACATATATTCGCCAGTAGGTCTGGTGAGTAACTGTCAGCAGCCCTACTCTTACCCTTGATATGGTCTGACCCATGTGACGCAACATAACACATGTGCCTTGATAGTAACAACACTACATGATGCAGGTGGCACATGTAGCTTCCTTTTCAGTCCTGTCTAATGCACTGCTGTCATGTGGTCCGCTGTTGTGATATAAATGCCATATCTACATATGTGTGTACATGTATATGTGTGAATGTATTTATATATACATATACATATATAAATATATATATATATATATATATATATATATATATATATATATATATATATATATATATATATATATATATATATATATATATATATATATATATCCATGTATATATGTATACAAATAATATATATAATATATGTAGATGTAGAGGTGGACATAGATCCGAACATATATGTCTGGGGACATCAGCACTATTGAATGTTTGTGCCAGATAATCTGGGATCTATGAATATCTGCCATGGCGTGGTGGTAATGCACATTGTCTGTAGTGTGTAGGACCACGGGTTGTAGTCGTGTAGACACCGGTTATTTTGTTGCTGGAAAGACCATGGGACATCGAATATGGTGACAGTAAGGCACCTGTTGCCAGTTGTGTATGGATCTGAGCGACACTAAGCAGTGGTTATTAATTTGGAGGTTCGGTATGGGTCATATAACTATTCATTAGAAGACTATACTATGCAGATGAGGTTGACTATAGTGTATCACATTTATCACCAGGGTGTGCTGCTGGTCCCTGGAGTGTATGTGTGTAGTCAGCCAGGTGCAGGTCTCAAATATAGTTGACAGCATGGGAGGCGGGTCAGGCATACTGTACGTATATTGCAGTACTGTGCCTCGGGAGTGCTCCTGCCTTAGCACACCTAAGCTAGGGGTGTCTATACCTGCCTGGTGACATTGGGAGGGAAGACAGCAGTGGTGGGGTAGTCAGGGTGTAAAGGCTGCACAAACAGGTGTTGATCAGCACAATCAGCAGATGACATGGCCAGCCTGCAAATGAACAGTACGTTAATGCGAGCAAGCAGCATACACACAGGTTTTGTCCACACTCTACACCACCGGTGTATACCTGCAGGGACATTTCATGACACAGTCCAACCAAATGACACGGGCTGCAGCAGGCAACATATACCAACATGTGCAGGAGGCTGGGGCAGTGAGGATGTGTATGCTGCCGAACAACCCTTACTGGGGTGACATAAGACTTTATAGACCGAGGGTGACTTACCAGGGGCTACACGGAATGGGGATGTTGGAGAACTATGGGGTGGACAGAGACCTCCTACAGCAGCTTGTTGACCTGTGCCTGCCACACCTGACACATCAAACAGGCCAAGGGAAACACATCACAGTGGATACCATGGTATGTGTTGGCCTAGGTGTACTAGCCACAGGTACCTTACACAGCACAACTGGGGATATCATGGGTATCTCATAGACATCTGCATCCAGAGTATTGCACCAGTTCACAGACACCATGTCAACACATGCTAGTGAACACATACATGTCCTCAACACATGTGATTAGTAGACCAGCAATATGCATCTGTTCAACCACATGGATGACTACCCTGGGGTACTGGGTGCTATAGCCTGCACACACATACACATCATAGCACCACCCAGTGAGCGGGGTAGGGCCTACAGTCACTGCAGGGGCATACCCTCCAACAGCTAAGCCATATGCGATGGCCAGGGCATGAGATTGAATGTATGTGCTGTCTGCCCTGGAAGCTATGATGTGTCCGATATATGGCTTCTGACACAGCTGTAGCACACCAATGCCAATATAGACATCCCCTACAGTCTCATAGTGGGGGATGCTGGGTAAACACTGATGTCATGGCTGATGACACCCATCAGCAATGCACACACACACCTGAACACTCACACCATACTGAGGCAGATGCACAGGCAAGGCATATACTTGTGCATGTGTTTGGGATGCTCAGTTCACAGTTCTGGTATCCGGACACATCCGTTGGAGCTCTGCAGTATTCACAACCTACATGCATACAAGTTGTTATGGTATTTGCTATGCTACACAATCTTATCCTGCAGTAACAGTTGCAGCAGGAACAGCATGGGGCAGGGCCACACAGCCCAACACCACTGCCAAGGCCTGTACAGGCACAGTGTGACTTGGTGAAGGAACTACCTGAGCAGGGCACAGTCGGCGAAAGCCCGTGCACAGTATGACCTGCCCTTGGCAAAGAGGCAACACAAGGCATATGCACTGACACAGCAGGTACCCACAGATTTCCCCTCTTTGACCCGCACACAGTACAATGGATGCCAAACATGACAGTACCTATGCTCGGCCATGTATAGGAGGTGCACTGTGTGCATCCGGCATAGGCAGCACTCCAGCACCGTCCTCAAGTTCGGAACACACGCAGGGTATGTCTATTGACCTAACAAGTGGCAGTTGTATTAGAATGTGTAGATACCCATTGCTATGGTATGTATGTGAGCATACAAGTGACTGTGGTGGCCAAATGTTAGGGCAGCAGACAGTACACATCCATAGTGGCACCATGATCTCTGTAGCACATACGGGGGTCACAATGGTAGCCTGTAGTACACAGGGTGTCCTAATCCACTGCAGATTATGGGCTGACCATCATGTGTGTCCGTAAAGCCCACACACGTTCCATGCAGCTGGACAGATGTGGACCAATACAGACAAATGATATACGATGGCCTATGGATATGCCCAATGAATGACTCCAACCCCCTATGACACACACAGATGACAGCAGGCCAGGCAGTTTGATGTAGGTTGTGTAAGCTAGGACGTCCAACACCACTGTGCTGGTAATTAAAGCTGGGAACTGACGTACCCTGGTATCCCTCCAACCAGCAATTTACGTAGGTCCACACACTGACATGGAGTACCCGGCATACCAGTACAGTAGCGGCAGATGTGTACAAATGTTGGCTGTGCCCCCGTCAAACCTACACATGTGAGAGTCATGTGCACCACCCATGGTGCTGTGTAGGACTGTGGTTGTGGATGGATGTCCCCCCAAGTCATGCAGACATGTAGCAACTGTCAATGCTACATGACCATTAGCTACCCTGCAGACACAACATGACACCTGTCTGTGTAGAACGGAGGGGTCAGCAACACAGTACTAACTATCTGGACATGTGACACATGCAATACAGTTGACCATACTTGGCATGCTCACACACATGATGGTATGACGGTAATGCCAGTCGACAACATGCGTAACAGTCATACTGGGCTTGCTCACACACTGAAACACAGGACGGCCAGGCATGCATACACCAGTGATCCAGACATATCTGTCAGTACATTGCTATACTGTTGGAAGTCTGCGCTGTATGGTGTGTGGGTGGTCTATTGACTATACATATGCCATGGTCTATTGTTAATTCACATGAGCTATGTGCACAGGGTACTTCTACCATCACGTGTATAGGGCGGTTCTTTGTTTGCAGACAGGCCGACGCCTTTGGATACAGACTGGGTAAGGCACATTCCAGCAGGTGGGAGCAGTTGTGCGTGGATGTGCACAGTGTTAAGCACTGCTGACCTCTGGTCACAGCACCTTATACACATTTGGACTCCACATTTCTTTGACAGTGCACTACTGGCATACTGGTAGACAAACACTCTTACAGCCGCTTGCTCACTGACATTTCCACTTACATTTGTCACTCACGCTGGGTGTGTGCGATCCCTTGTGATGCGTATTACATGGGACTGCATGACTACAGTATCGGGTATGTGTAACCATTTTGCGACGGCAGACGTTCGACTGTACAGACTCTGCGTTCTGTCCAGTGATGTAATCATATTATATGCGTGTTCCTCATATAATCTGCTCCCATCTGCCTGATACATGGGAACCGATACTCTGCAATGCTGACATGTGACTTGAGTTTGTTAATGCAGCTGTCCGCCGAGTCATGCTACCGCATACCTACTTCACGTTGTCCACCTTTCAGATTGCACGATGGGAGACTGTAGGAGTGACACCTTTCCCACTTTGCATGGGACAGTCCCTCATCACGCATATCTCATGTGACAATACCAGAACTCTCCACCAATCGGGGACACATTTCTACAAATCAGAGACAGGTCAAGAAAAATTAAGGACACTTTTACAAACGTAGTGCTATTAACTTGAAACATTGACAGAATCAGAGCATATGACTTAATACACATATTCTGAGGCAACAGTTGTTTATAACTCTTACTTATTGTCATTAGTCAGTAAGTGTAATTCACCACCTTTCCTTCAACAGTCACTAATTTTAGGAGGGATTAAGAGGGACAGAGTTAAACTTTCAGTCAAACTCAGGGACGTACCTGGCATTCAGGGACGGTTGAGTGGTATGGAAATTACTCTAGCCATTGCAACTGTCCTGATTAGGGGACATTCTCATGTTGTACGTGTCTGTACTGGTTGCTTGTTACAGGTCTTGTATACCTGACACGTCGATATGTCATATGTAGTAGCAAAAGCAACTTTACTGCTGCTAGACTACACTTTGATTTGTTCCGATATGTATATTTCTGTACTATGCATGGCTGTAGGTATGTTCTGCCCTGGTACATCTGACATTTCTACAGAGCAGGTTCCACTTTGGCCATTCAGAATGGTGGCGGCCCTATAGATCCTATATGTAGAGCTATCACATGTATCAAGGCAACACATACCCACAGCCAGTAGTAAACAGATGACTTCCACGATTTGCATACGTTAAGGTTATTCATGTAGCATTATAGTTGATAATACTGTTTCCTATTACATGTAGCTATTACAGATACAACAAATTGATGTCTGACACCACTACACACACTATATAGCCTCCATTCCCAAACTCACAGGCCATGTGCCATAACTGTCATTTTGCAGGACACAACTGCCCAGACGGGTGTGTCCCTCACAGGCATACGGGTGTTGAACCTCTTCTATTATGCTATCATCTACCTAAGGTGGTCAGCAAATTATGCACTTTCCGTCAGTAGCAGAACTCACATACCAATGGGTGTGAATGGACACTGTATCAGGGACAATGCATAACACCCTGTGGGACACATTTAGATGATTGGTTCTATTAACCAGACACATTCACAGTCACAGAGCATATGTATTCATTCACGTTTGTCGAGGTACATGCTGTTTATGACTCATACATGTTGTCATCTGTCATACCTGTATTCCGCCACCTGTTCACCTAATATCACAAGTTCTGGAAGTGTTTAGTTGGACTTTGTTCCATTCTGATACATAACTATGGACGTCCATGCTAATCGGGTACACGGCACTGATTTGGTCTCTATGTATTCCCTCGATGGTTTACAGACTATCCGGTAGATGTGCTCTTCAGGTTTGGGAGGTGTAGGCGTATGCTATGCCCATGTAGGAATATTAATGACTTCCACTGGGCGGGCCTACTACATCTCTGCCAACCAGCACCTGCACACTTAAGCCCATTAATGCATACCCATGGTCCACCTACCTGGCACCCCTCTACAGCAGTCGTGACAAATACTTACTGCAAGCGCAGCAGGGCTATGAGCACACCCCTACACACTGCCCACTCTCCCCATCTCGGGACACATGTCGTACATTTTGTCAACCCATGTATTATCAGACTTGCACAACCTACTGTTCCATGTACACCTACATCCTGCTCGTATTAATGTCAGCAGATTCACACGTACCCTGAATTTTTGGGGTCCCGCAAGGGACACCATTATCCATGTTTAAAGTGTAGACCTTGCAGAACTGTCCCACTGGTACTTTCCTACCGGTGTTTTGGACAGCGGTAGTGTATTGATCTGTATTTCCTGTCTGTATGTCTGTCCAGCCTAGCTGGGTGATGTGGGGGGTACAACGTTTATTTATTGGACCTCCCAGTCACATATGCCCGGGCTGTAAATGTTACCACAATTGCTGTGAAGTAACCTATTTATGTACATGTGTATATCTACACTGACATATATATTTTGTTTTGTGTGTATGTGTATATATCACTACCTGTTGTTTGTGTATATATATCTATCTATATATATCCGTAGTATATCCTTGTGTGTGTGTATATATATATATATATATATATATATATATATATATATATATATATATATAGCCGTATGAATATATATGTGCATGTAAATTAATATAGATATATGTATATATAGGTTTTTATCTATATATACATCTGTGTGTCCATTAACCTATACATTTCCCGGACATGGACACTTACACATGCGTATTGGGTTTTATCTCTGCTTTAACAGCATACTATTGCCTTAGTCATTATGACACCGACACTTCACTCCGGTGAACTTGTGCTCAGTATATTGCACGTTATACAGTGGACAGATGTCGCACGTTTATCATGTCTGGGGTGACGCTGCTAACTGGGATGTGATACAGTGTCATTCGACCTATTACTCGTATGCACAGCCTATTATTCCTGCTACTGTGTTTGTTTCTGTGCACATTCATATTATTACTGTTGATAGGATGTGTGTTTGTGTTACTGTGACTGTATGTCAACATATTGTTGTCTTCATGTAGTTGTGTCTTTCTGCTTTTCCCAGTTTGGGGTTGTCACAGCAGAACTCCGTTCCGCTCATGGGTGGCATATAGGTTTTACATGCCGGGCTGCCAGCTCTGATGCACAACGTCTGACAAGGATACGCCCATTCACGCATGTCTCCACGCAAATGACGCTCTATCTGCGAATCGCACCTACGTACTAGCTGACCTCCACAGGCCACTCCATTGCACCCGGCGCAACATACCCTAGCACTCCTGTGTCCATAATCGCATATCCATAGCTTCTCCTGCACACTCGTGTTGAGTTTCCAAGCATAACAGCCATTATACACCTGATATCACAGCCATGACACACCTTTACACATTGCCCTCTCATGAGCATTGGGGCCCTACACACATTTTGTACCACCTCGTGTATTCACAGGCTCACCATCCATTCATATTTGCACATACGTGCCTTTCCTGGTGTTATGGATTACGAACGATTTGCAGGTTACAAGTGTAGGTGGTCACAACATGTACTACATTCCATCTGTTTGCAACAGAAATATCAAAGAACATGTGTTTGGGCTACTAAAGTCATGGTTCCACTGCCTTGATTCATCAGGCTTTGCCTTGCATTATGTGGTGGGGGGAATCATACAACAGGTGGTGCCCTACAGTATGTCTCCCTCACCACATGCCCAGAAATACTTATCATGTGTACTGTGTTACACAATATTATAGTTAGGAAGCAGTTACTGCAGGCTGGACCCATACAGGGGCCACAGTTCACAACATAACAATCAGCAGCACCTGTGACAGAGGAGGAGGAGTTAGACAAAAAGCAAGCATGATGGGATGGCCATACCATGTGGAGATGGGCACAGAACTCCATGGCATCAGCAAAGATAAAGCAGAATGCATATAGCTTTACAACATAACTATGCTATAGCTAAGCAGATACGTATGCATACAAAAGACAAGATTGCTTATCAATGCATAGGCTGCCCATGTAGTGTACAAATATGAGGGCACAGTTACCATCCTTTTCACAGATGGGGAAGATAGTGTAAGAGTGCATGTCTTTCACAGGAAACTGCGTGGGTGTAAGTTCTAAGGTGTAGTAAAATAGAAAGTACATTTAAGTGTATGGTGAGAACTCACTTGAGAGGGGTGCTGACATTTCAAGGAATAGTGAGAACTCACTTGGGAGGGGGTGCTTACATTTCAAGGGACAGAGTCAGTGAGAGGGTGGGATGTGCCATCTATCCCCCACCACCATCATCATCAGAGACTTAACATCCTCCATCCTCAGATGCGAAAGATACAAAAGTTGTTGCTAGTCAAAGTTTCAACTCTGAATACACCAAAAGAAAACATTGCCAGTCTAAGTATGACCCTGCACCACAACTATGCACACACTAATATTACAAACAAAAATTGATTTATAACCCTGACCATACCTTGTGCTGATGAATGTTGTACCCAGCTGCCAGATGATCCTATAATAACAAAAGTCAGACAGGTGTTATTAACTGCGATGTGTCTAACAGTGAAAATTGGGGAAGTCAGTGATAGTAGGGCTACTTACCAAGGGTATCATCAGTTGAAATTCACTGGAACCTATGCATCGCTACCATGACATTCAGCACCACATTGTGGAACTGAGTGGAGGTGGTACTGCTATGTGAGGTCAAGAACTCCTCCTTCTCCTTAATGAAGCTCACTAAATGACCCACCACCAGTTGCTCCCAGGTCCAGTAACATGGCCTCGGCTCTGTTGGTGGCAACACAGATCATATTGGTTACTTAGTGGCAGATTATATCATCATTCCAATCCCAAGCAGCCATAGCATTGATATTGGTAACAATTTCACTCCAGACATGGCTACTGACAGGCTGGTTGGCAGAGGTGGAAACAAAGGGATGTCTGCTAAGGACCTCTTGTACCCCTTCATTTTCAGCCTCTGTAAATTTGAGCTTCTGGGTGGAAGTGTCTTTCTGTGCTGGTTTCTTTGGCATATCTGGCTTGCTATGGAAACACTGGAATTAATACCTGCAACATCACATGGGTGTTACAAATCCTAATATACATAGTCTAATATTAGTTAAGCTGATACACTTTGGTAGAGCCTGACAATAAAATAAGTGTATCTACAAAACAATCTTTACCTATATGTCAGACTTTATTGTGTCCTAAGGACAACTGCTCCCCCATCGCAGAACTACCTGCACATGCAACTTAGAAGCACAATTATCATATGCCACAACCTTGGAACACATTCTTAAAGTGTAATCACATATATCTAAGCTGTACAATATTATACTGCTGTTTTGCAGATTTTAACACTGGTACAACCTACAGTAATGTTTCTGCATTCTGCAACTCAGTACACTTCCAATTTACTTTTCAACAGAGAATATGAATATATACTTAAAAAATAAACTGCACTTCAAGCCATACAGTAAATAGCATGTAAAACCCTATGACCGTGCAAAGAAGAAGAGTGTAAAAAGGCTATTTATGTAAGCAAATATTGGTAATATGTATTAACAACTGATAACGGTAAGAGGCTTCTGGATTTGAACCAAGCCCGTCTTTCATAGCACAATGATGATTTGTGGCTCTAGTCACACTTTTATTATAATAGATTACTCCTTCTGACTGAGATGAGTATACTAATTAAGGCTCATTTTTTTATTTTTATTTATTTATTTACTTTTTTATTTTGCATTATTTAATTTTGCTTTTGATAACTGGGTTTGTCTGACTTGGTTTATTGAAAAAGAAAAACTTTTCAGTGGAGGCACGGAGAGAAAAGCTCATTATTATTTTGACTCAATATGCATGTTGTGTAAACCTGTCAAACATCTTATGGACTTTCATATAATGTGCACATTCCTGAGCACCTGAGGTCATCCCTGTGCACACTCAGGGAGCACAGATTGCAGGGATTGGGAAATTGTCATGTTCATACCTCTCAAGTGTACCTCATTATGCATA
Source organism: Protopterus annectens (assembly GCF_019279795.1). Taxonomy (NCBI): domain Eukaryota; kingdom Metazoa; phylum Chordata; order Ceratodontiformes; family Protopteridae; genus Protopterus; species Protopterus annectens. The sequence continues at coordinate 1,880,571,743 of NC_056737.1, read as the reverse complement.
ACGTTCTGTAATTTAAGAATTAAAAGAGCCATATCCCTCAAATTACCACACTGAAGGGGTCTATCACACATTCAAGTATTAACAATTTTTAACTGATATCATAGGATCATAGGATCATTGGAGGTTACTAGGCTATTGACCCTAAGGCCTTTAAAAGCCTAGCAATGTTATACCCTTGTTCCCTTATGGACTAAGATATATAGTCTATGTTTGCATGTGAATCTAAGATCAGCACCGGCTGCCCTGTCTAAGAGGGACATAGTTGAAATCCCACTGTGTAAATTTACAGTTTCACATCCAATTGTCCAGGATACACTTAAACAGGGTCACTGAAGAAGTCTACTTTACATGAATTGGGAGTTTGTTCCAGAGGAGTGGCAACCTCTGGGAAACATATCTGTCTCTCAAGCATGTTCTGTTAATATCTCAGGCTAGATTAAGATCCCTAGAGCAAGTGAATCTTGTCCCATTGGATTTCCAGATGTGCAGCAGCTTCATCAAGGCAGGGTCTGAGCCTGCTCTGTAGGTGAGGCATAAGTCACCTCTAAGCAATCTGTATGATACTAAGTAAAGTGATAGGTCCTTCAGTCTGTCCGTGTAGGTCATGTGTTATAGGCCCTGAATTTTTTGGTGAGAAACCTCTGAGGTTTCCCCAGTTGAAGCAGATGTCTGGTGAGGTACATACAGAAGGGAGCATTGTACGCTATTACTGGTCTGATGAGAGCTGAGTACAGGGGAGTTAGAACCTCCTTAGCTTTGAATGCTATACCCTTGTTTATGAGGTGTGCAATGTAGAAGGCCTTCCTTACTGCTGTAGACACCTGATGATCAAAATTAAGGCTGCTATCAACTTGTGTTCCTAAATCTCTCACCACTGGGTTTGAATTTAGGGGGATATTGTTAATGTTGCAATTATCACAGGTTTACTCCTTTGCTGAAGGGGATGATAATGCATTTTTTGCATTTAGTTTAAGTCCATGGCTTTGACACCAGTCATTTGTTTGTGTAAGCCCATTTTGAAGTGTGATGATATCTTTGGGAGATTTGATGATTGCACTCAGTTTGTAGTGATCAGCAAACTTTGTAAGCCACAGGCCATCTCTTTTTGCCTGGACTTCTAAAAAATAGATACCAAACAGTAGGGGACCTAGTACAGATCCTTGTGGAACTGCACTGTTAACAAGTCTTTTAGTAAAGTTGGCATCCCCAATTCTGACTGTATGTGTTCTGTTTGTGAGCCAATAGCAACCCATCTAGTGATGTAAGGGTTAATCCCAAGCTGGGTGAGTTTCTCAATGATGCTTGAGTGAGGGATTGTGTCAAAGGCCTTGGATAGGTCAAGATAGGCAGTGTGAACTGTTTAGACTTCATCCAGCACCTTGATCACATTCTCAAAGAAGTCCACCAGATTTAGCAGGGAAAATCTGCCCTTAACAAAGCCAAACTGGGTTGGGTCAAGAGTTTGAAGGTCACCTATATCCTTGATGACAAGATCCACAATGATTCTTTCTATGGCCTTGCAGATAAGTCTGGTTATGCTTATGGGTATATAATTTCTGAAGTCAGTTGAGGGACCCCTTTGTGCAAGGGGATTACAGTTTTCCACTCAGCTGGGACAAAGCCATTGCTTAGACTGAGATTGAAGAGCATGCTCAGGGGTTCCACTAACTCCTGTTTTAGACCATATAATAGGCAGCCTGCGATGTTGTCTGGTTCCATAGAAACAGTGTTTATGGCCGTGCAGAGTGCAGCTATGACCTGCTGTCTGGAGATACTAGGCAGAGGACTGGTGACAAGTATGTTATAGGGGTATGATTGGAGGGGACAGGAGAGTGACTTTTTCACCAAACCTGTCTGCTAGTAGGTAGGTGATGTTCTCATGTTCTGTATAAGTGCTGCCATCCACAGCTAGTTCGGCACAAAGCTGGGCCTTCCCTATTAGTTTTTGTATGTAGCTTAAGAATGCTTTGTGATTTATCTTAGCTAAGGATGCTAATTTAGTTTTGTAATTAACTTTAGAGAACTTTAGAAGATGTCTAATCTGCTTGTTTATGCTTTGGAGGGAGTTCTTCCTTTGCTGGGACCATTCCCTCTTGTTTTTTTACAGCAGCTTCTTTCTCTTATTGTATAACCTATTTATGCTGGATGCCCACCAGGGTGGCTTATTTTTTCATGAGAATCTTTTTTGATCTGTTTCTGTACAACTGAGTCGATACATTTATATAGGTGTTTATACAGGGCATTAGTGTACACCTCAGTGTAGGGGTCATTTCTGTCAGTGTTGTCAGGGGGTCTGAAGCTACTGATGCCATCGCTCAGTAGGCTATAGTTTGCTTTGGAAATTTTTTTTTAACCTTTTTGCTCCTGAGGCTGGGTTAGGTATGATTGTTCTTCAAACGAGACTGATTTATGATCAGACATTACCAGGGAGGGCCCCACATATGGGGTGGTGCAGCGATCCCCAATTCTGATAAGCACTATGTCAAGGATGTTAGAGCTCCTTGTGGGAGTGCTGGCTATCTTCTCCAGAGTGTTTGTGTTAACAAAGGCCAGTAACTTGTGGGTGAGCACTTTTTTGCTCATACGTGTTACCCAATCGATGGAAGGAAAGGTAAAGTCACTGATGACCAGGGTATTTGGCTGCACGGAGAGTGACTCAAGTACTGTAGGTCCAGGTAGGCTGTGTGGGTTTTGTGGTTCATGATGGGGAACCTATACCTAACAAAGATATAGAGGGGGTTCTTTCCTACAGTTAGCTGGACTTGGAGTAACTCTAAGGAGTCATACTGTTTAATCAGTTTAGAGGTACATATGTCTTTAATGAAGATGGATACTCCTCCTCCCTTAGGTTTCTCATGTTCATTGTGTGGTCTCAACGTGTAGAAGGCCATTGTAGCCCTGCAATCACTGGGGTACTCTCTGAGACCTTGAACCATGTCTTTGTGACTGTGCAGACATCATCATCTTTCATGGTGAGAAGTGCTTCAAGTGAGTGCAGTTTCTGATTTAAACTCGTAGCATTAAGCAGCATAACCCTGAGTTTGTTTCTTGAGGATATTTTTATGTAGGGAATTATGTTCTTAGGACATTATCTAAAAAAGGCATTATGGGGGAGGCATTTTCCAACAACCTAAAGGCTGGAGGTAACAGGTGAAGGCCGTCTCTGGCAAAGCAGTGTGGTCTATCAACAATATAATCCCAGGCTGTCAGATACTGGAGCACCCTGGATTGACACCAGAAGCTAAACCAGTTGTTGAAGTCAATCATTTTTTGTTTGTATTGTTGTATCATCCTGGGTGAGGAAAGAATGCTGCTTAGGGCAAGGGAGATACCTGCCTGGGACACATAATCTGAAAGCTCCATCATGTCTGTCTTCATATAGTCCATTGGGGTATGTCTCAAGTCATTCACTCCAACATGGACAATGAGTCATAGCAGTACTTTTTGTTGACAGACTTGAGTGCGTGCATGATTTGGCTGATCCTGCCACCACACAGGCAGCTGACCATGACCTTCTCCTTATCCAGCCTAGTGAGGGGGAGATCTGTGTGTCTCTGTATAGCATCACCTATGACCAAGACATTTGGTTTAGATACATTTTGACTTAGGGGCTTATTGGTTGAGACACTGATGCATGTGTTATTATGTGTAGTGGGTGCTATTGGGACTCTATTGTGTGCAGAAGGTTTGCGCTTGGGAGGTCTTTGCTCTTTTGGTATATTTCTAATGAGTACTTCTGAGTATGTGGGTTTATGTGTTGTGTGCTTGGTATGTGTGGGAGGTGGAGTGTGGGTGCTGACAACCTGCTTAGCATTTGGTTTGTTGTTACTTGAGAGAGAGAGAGAGAGAGAGAGAGACATAACTCTGATTCCACATTCATAGTATAGATACATCTCTCACATATCGTATTTGCATGTTTAAGGAGTAGTAGGTTGTCTGTATACATGAGTCAATTTCTGCATTGCCTCAGGATGCCCATGTCAATCAGGCTTGCTGGAGAAATGGTGGCAAAATGACCTTCCATTATGCCATGTGTATTCTGCAATAAGTGGTGGACAGTGGGCTAGATGGACTAGGTCCTGTTGTAGAACTAGTAAAATCAGTTAATCTATTGGAGGTTTCAGGGTAGAAACTTGTGCTGGTGCCTGAAAAAGAGCAGCTGGGTTGTTCTCTGGGCCTCAGTGCACAACTGTGTTGCATGCTGAGGAACAGGGAAGCTTAGGAGGGTTCCCTATCAGTTTTCTAGGGAAATTTTGACTTTTTAAGCATTTGCTTCTGTACTTGGCAGTTCTAACCCCATCGCATAATGCACAGCTATGCACAAATGCTGTGTTTAAATCTCAGCTATATAAAACAGTTTTCAAATAATGCAACCAATAGGAAAGCCCAAGACTGAGCCTTGTTCCAACATAGTACATTATAATACATAGAATGAATTTTGCAAAATATATATTTGTAGGTGTAATATGACATGTTAACCATGCTGTAAGGTTACTAATTGCACTTGTTAAGTTGTAAGTGCTCCACATGTTGCCCATCTGTTTAACCTTTTTTATGAGAGGTAGTGATACACAGTATAATGATGGAAAGATGAGTACATTGGTCATGTTATCGCTTACTTCTGAAGATGGAGTCACTGCTGACCAGCAGCAGACAAAGGGATGGAAGACTGTCATATTTCATAACTTAAGATAACATTAGATCCATAGTAATACAGTACCTATCTGTTATTATTTTGCCATTCATTACAAAAATGAGTTGCCTTCCTGTGCCCATCTTTTATAAAGGTAGAAATATGAAAAAAGTCATTTTTGGGTGTCTATATCCTGCCATTTTGCTCCTCACATCTTTGAGGGTGTAACAAGTATAGCTGGAGTTGCTGAATGTGATGCTTCTTTTAGAGCACAGATGTGATGTGCAGAGTAATCCATGATTTTTCTGGACATACATCATTAGCAGTAGAAGTGGAGGATCCTGCAGTAGGGCTATACTGGGTCACAGTATAAAGCAGGTGCCTGGAATAGTTTGTCTGAAGATGTCATCCATGCTAATAGCATCCCACTCATGGAGGAACAGTGCAGTCACCATTATAGTAACTTGAAGTGCTGCAAGACTGACCTAATTGTCTAATGGGTGGCTGAAACTAAGACACAATCACCACCTCCATACTTATGAATAAGAAAAATACTTGCACAAGAAAAACTGTCAGAAGCTTAAAAAAAAAAATGCTCATTAATACAACAGATTTGTGAAAAAAACATTATATGGACTAAGAAACCTTGGGCCATTTGGAAAAAGAAATCACTGTGGACGTGTGAAAACATAAAGAATTAAATCTAGAGGTTTTTGAAAGATACTGTATAAAAAGAAATCTGGACATGAGAAAGAGATTTGATATGGTACAATATTTATGCAAAGGAGAAAGCCAAATTAATCAATAAAAAAAAACATTTGCTCGGCAGGGCAGCATCTGTAATACTAGTATCCCTGACTGGAATTAGTATGGCTCTGCATAATTTGACATTTTGATGCCTCATGCCATACCCTTTATAACTGGAAATCTTCATGTTAAGTCTATATGTACAGAGATTGTTAGAATGGCTGTGAGATCAATACCCTTCCCCCATAAAAATAAATACAGTTACTGTAAATAAAATGGTTAAAATGCTAAAGTAACAGTGTAGGTCATATTATCAAAAAAAATTTTCCTTTACTATATTTTATGAGTATGAATAAATAATTCAGAATGAAAATTAATGTGGTAAATGATACATATTTAAAGCTGATTGACCCAAACAGGAAGCTGTGCATATGATATGGCTCTGTTGAGTTGTATTATCAGTGATATGTTGTACTCAGTTCCTTTGGGCAATGCTGTTGCTGTATTTCATTTTCTAGGATTTAATAATGGGATGGTAGAGTCTCAGCATTGTCTGGAGTTGTTTGCACTCAACAGGTAATAGTGGGTAGCAGAAAATAGGAGAACAATACAATATGGCTGAATAAAGTAGAACCCATGCCTGCATCACTTATATCCCCTGAATTTAAGTAAAGCAGTACTAAGATATGTCACAAAAGCAATGAAAGTATTTTTTAAATTTTTTGCTAGGTGCAGTTTCTTTTTCTAAATCGGTTTCTTGTGATTCTTTATGCTTTGAAAATAATGTATAGCGCTATCAGATTTGCATTTGGCCAAGTTCTGTCTCTTGTTATTAGCAGTTTAGTATCACATCATTCAAGGCATGCAATTGACTTTAACTTTCTTTTTATATAGTAGTGGAACAGGTAAGTTAAGTATAGTTAAAAAGATTTGGCAGAAGCTACTGACAACATCATCTAATTGTAGGTATTTCATTTGGGCCCAGTTGCATTGCTATTGAATGATGTTGAATGAGATTTTTAGAATGCATTTCTTCTGATTGTACTCTGTTGTAGTTAGTGTTATTTTTTGTATTGTTTTGTTGCCGGAAAACATATGGGGGAAGTGGTTAATTAATGTGCTAGGCAGGATTCTGTATGTTATTATTCTGTCAGTGTTTTTTGGTTAATATCCAGTCTATTAAATTTTCTTTACTGGATATTTTACCAATTTGGGAAGGGTCTGCAATTAGTTTGTTAAAACTGCATTGGTTTAAATGTTTCTGCTGGTACTAGTTTTGTTGTTGTGATAGGGAGTGGGACAGTTCCCCAAATATTAGCTTGTCTTGTTTAGAATGTGTTATTATCCAAGATAGCATGTTCACTCACTGTCCCCATTTTTTGGTTTGATTAAGGGGAAAGTAAATGGCAATGATACGCATTTGTGTGAAAGAGTTAACCGTTAGCTTGACCAGCATTATTTCAGTTTTATGAAAGGAAAGGATATTGGAAATTGGTCATGGATATACTGTTTCTGAATTTCTCAGCAGATTCTGTCTGATCTTTTTGTTTGTGAAATACAAGCAGTGCTAATTTCTTAAGGTCTACCACGCATGTTATATGCTTTTAATAGTATTTGTGCAATGCATATACTCATATGTGTACTCACACACACACACACACACACACACACACACACACACACACACACACACACACACACACACACTCACATACAGTAATATATATATATATATATATATATATATATATATATATATATATATATATATATATATATATATAGATATATATATATAGATATATATACATATATATATCGGGTCTATATTATATCCTCGAATGCTTAAAAAAGCGAACGCTGGTTAATCGAACTTATTTTCGTGAAACTGCAAAATATCGAAGCAGCAGAAACTCGAATTTTTTCCTAGGGAAAGACTTTGGTAGTCCGTTTCTGTTGCTTCAGTATTTTCAGTGTTATGGTGGAAAGTTACCGGTCGGATTCAGGTAAGTGTGCGATTGTGTGGATGTCAGTGTTAGGGTGATTTAGGTGAGTTAGGGTTAGGGCTTGGGTTAGCTGTGTGTGCGATTGAGTGGACATAAGGGTTAGGGCGGATTTAAGTGAGTTAGGGTTACGGAGTGGGTGAGGTGAGTGTGCAATAGTGACGGACTTTAGGGTTAGGGTTTGGGTTAAGGTAAGTGGGTAGTTAGTGGTGTGTGCATAGTTTAGTGTAGGGTTAGGTATCAGATGTGGATGATGAATGGATACTTTGTATATGTTTATGTTTGATTATGCTTAACTACGTAAATGAATTTTATATTTAATGATTGTGTTTTTAAGAATTTCCACCAGGAAATGACATCATGATAGGTGCAGTTATATAAAGAACTCATTTTTTATGTAAAACTGTTTGACCTGATGAAGACATATGTTGAAAATGCTTGCCGTTTCTTCTAATTAAAGTAAATTAATTATTTCACCCGCCTAACGCTTGGTGATTGAATTCAAGTATTACAAGCATTGTTTGGCGGGAATCTTTTTTTCATATTGGAAGTTTGTAAATGGCATTTTTACAACAATAGTGAACACTGTTAATAAGAGTGAGTTTTTGGAGCTGAATAGCTAGGACTTTTATGCTTGGATACAGCTATTATACGTTATTGTAGTAGTGAGCAGTGTACCTCGTCGTTGGTGCCCAGAGCTGAATAGCGTGAAGGATTTATTTGGATATTATTTAAACTTGAAGGTACTGTGTGCTTACAGATTGTATCTCGTATCATTTGTACCCACGCATATATTTATGTGGTCTGCCTAGAAGTCCTTTCCAGTTTCTCGTTACAGTTATTCATTATGTTTTCCTATATATTTGTTTTCTTTTTTGTATTGTGCAGCTCCAGCAGAGATAGCAGAAAACCTTAAAGCACATCAGGAGACCCTAACATGGGGTAAGTATGCATCAGGTCTGGTTGTAAGACAGAGAAGTATTTTTAGTCCACCACTTTTTATCATCTTGAACAGACATAGCTTAACTTTTATATCAACCATACATACCAGCTCCTATTGCTCTTGATAATTGCATTAAGTAATGAATGCATCAGTTTATTTGTGTGGGGGGGTTCAATACTCAGAAACACACACAAGATTTTTTTTCAGGTATTATTTATAAGATATTAACTGCAACAACAACAACAACAATTTATAAGATATTAACTGCAATACTGTATGACTTCAGCAATTACATTTTTGCAAATGCAATTATTATATCTGATATAGCATAATGAAATGCATGATTCAATTAGTTATATCTTACCATTGTAATTGATTAATTTTTTGACACATTAATGCTTTCCCATCATATCTTGAGGTGGCCAAGGTGTACTTATGCATTTTTCATATTGGTTTATGTATTGAAACAATAAAATAATGTGACATGCCATTGACATAATCCTTGATTGGACGTAGCATGACAGATAGCTTATCAGGAAAAACACAGCAATAACATACCCAGAATATTTTAAAAATTGACCCTCAAAAATATAACATTCCTTGCTTATCTCTATCCGTGTCTCCATGTTTCTCTCTGTTCCTATTTCTGTGTCATCACATTTTACTGTGTCATATATATTGGACTACTGGATCTAATTTGCAAGTTATGGGATTTTCCAATTGCCATGAGTACAATGAATATATATACACACATGCATAATGCTGCTGAAAACAAAATGACCATCATCTTACGGACCTACGTCAACCATTGCAGTTCATCCTACCATCCCGTCATAAGTGGCTGTGGCAGCAAAACCACAGGCAGGACAGACAACCACTACTTCTGGGTTACAATTAGTCAGCATTGCCTCCACAACTTCTGCCCTACCTGCTCCACCTGCATCAGGTAATAACACCCCAGCTGATGGTATAGTGGTACTCATTGGAGGTGACAATTTTGTAACCAATCAGGAGCTAACAGGACTAGTGGAGGGGATAATGGGGATGGCCTCAGTGCCTGAATCAATAGGTTTGAAATGGTCCTGCGTCATATTGCCAAAATGATGCCACATCAGGCATTGACTCAGGTAAACACTGTTTAACTTCCTGTAGAAAAAGCTGGTGATTTTAATTCCAGCTGCACTAGCACTGTTCACTTCAAGCAAATAAGTTTCAATCTTCTGAACTATAGGAATACATTGTTAAGGCAGAGTCAAGGCACTGCTTTGAAACAGTTACTCTAACAGTTTTTAAGCTGCTGGATATAATGAACTAAAAGTTTCAATGTGGTATGCTGAAATAATTCCCCTGTCTGTAGACTAATGTTTTTGCATAGTGTCATGAGTTCAATTACAACTGCACATCAAATTATTATTTCGTGACATTTATTCTTATCTTATGTCTCACTGCAAATGTCTGTATTTATTTCCGCTAACAACTTATACATTAACATACCATTGGAATTTTGCAGCAAGAAAGCATTTGCTAGAAGTTTGCATTCCCACACATATCTCTCAACCTCTTAGTGTGAGATATCTGGACAAAGCCTAAAATGATGGGGAACTAAAATCCATAAATAGGGACACATTTTAAATATTGACCTTATAAACTTTGTATGTTGCTAGAATAATAGCATATGTGTTAACATGTATTTTCTGAAGAGTACAATGTATGAAACTCAAATGTATGTCATTTAGTGATTTTAATCCTTAGTGATTTGCCAGAAAACCACAAATTTTATGAGGAAGCAAACAAAAATATGAGGCAAAATCCCAAACATTTTGTGAAAATAGGTACAGTTGAGAGGTATGCCCCAACCGTGAAACTTAATAAACAACCCCTATCTTGCTTAAGTCTTAATCTTGTTTCTAATCTCCTAACCCTTCTTGCTCCTTGGAGCAAGCACTTTATTGTAAAGAATACAACAAATCAATAATGAGGAAAAACCTATGAGTAACACGCTATCTATAAAGATGGTTCTAATCTCTTTGTATTTTTCCACCTCTCTCTGTGTATCCCTTCTGCTTCAGCAGGTTTTGAATGTCTCTTCAATTGTGTGATTTAAACTGTGTGAAGTAGGAGTTCCTTTGTAGCATAGGGGGTTGGGTGGTTGGCCTAATGGTTAAGGTCTTTGCTTTGCAAACACAAAAGTGCAGGGTTTGGGCCTCACAAGGGATAATTGGCTAGGCTTAAAATGGCTCACAAGGGCAGTTAGCCTAGTACAAATATATGATAAATTAATGGTTGGATCTGTACAATGTTTTTTACATACTTTGAATCGTTCTTATCCAGGCGTTTGCAAACTATTGACTGTTATCAGTACACTATTTCACTTGTAGCTGTTGCCTACATATTGTTTTGAGACACGTTCATCCTGTTTCTGTCAGAATCTTCATGCTCTATGCCTCTATCTCCCCCTTTCTAATGTCTCGTCCCCTTCTGTATCATCAGTCTGTATTAATTTGCACAATGTCTGGTGCTGAGCAGCACCTGAAACCCTAGGGTAATGGAAGTACACAGCTTATGGCAAAATCTTATGAGTTTTTGCCTTTGACTGCATCACTCTGGTGCCCTTCCCACCTCTGTGCTTAGCCTCACTGCACTATGTACAGTTAGGCCAATCTTCTCTTGAATAGGCTGAAGGATTAAATGTGCACCATGTAGAATGTTCTTATTACAGACATTGTTAGGAAGCATTTTACAATAGAGCATTTAGTATGTTTCTAGTTGTATTGTATGCTTTATGTAATGATATCACTGTCATTACTGTGATTAAGTTTGATGCCTACATTCTCCCTTGTCTCATTCTTTTGTGACTCTCCCTTCAGACCATTAAAAATGAGGTTGCTTATGTCTCAGTCATGGTTACACTTTCTCACCTTTGCTTGTGCCCTATTCCAAACACTTTATTGGATGTGGCATGACAGATAGATTATCAGGAAAAACATAACAGTAACACACCCCAAATATTTTAAAAAATGCCCTACAAAAAATGTAATATTCCTTGTTTATCTCTATCCATGTCTCATTGTTTCTTTCTGTTCCTATTTCTGTGTCATCACCTTTTACTGTGTCATACATATTGGTCTACTGGATGTACTTTGCAAGTTATGGGATTTTACATTTGCCATGAGTACAATGAAGACTAACATATACATTCTCCTTTGCTTTGATATTTTGTCAGATTTGAACTTTGTGAAGTAGGAATTCATGTGTGGCCTTTTTAGATAATACTCTGGTCTGCAGATTTATTTTGGTACACTGTCAAGGTACTAATTCACATGTATGTCAAAGTGTTCTTGAATGTTTTATATGACTCCTTTGTGTGTAAGCGTCGGTTATACATTTTATTAACACAACATTATCCTGTTGCTGTATTAATGGGCTTGCTCCCTGTTGCAAACACCAGGTTGTACAGATCTTGCCTGAATAATTATGATGACAAACTGAAGAGTAGCACAACACAGACGAGTAAGAATGTGCCATAAATTAATTTCTTAGTATGTCTGCGTGTGTATTCCTGTCACCAAATGTCGATCTCTTCCCATGCCTCCTTTATCATCAAACAAACTTGCTTGATTCCAAAGTGTTTCCATAAGCCATGTTCTATCAACAGTAATATGCTTGCTCCCTCATGTGTGTCATAATTAACGTGTCATACATGTAAGGAGTGAAAGACTGCAACTGTCATAACAAATGTGTAAATCATGACACCTGAAACATGCCAATAACATATATCTGTTATGTATTCCAACAGATTCAGACATGGTCACATGTGTATACTGCTTATTTGTGCATAGGTCAGCATGGAGCACCATAGACTACAGCTAATTCCATTCTATGTTCAGTACTACAAGGTATAATTATGCATGCACTAATACTTTGCCATCAGCCATGTACAGGAGCTTGCCTGCAGTGCACTTCAGGGAGAGAGTTAAAAAAATTATACAACAAAGTTATGTGAGTAGGTTGTCCAAGTTCTGTATGTGGTAATCAAATTTTTAAACCAAGGTGTCTGGAATTCAGAGTGATGTTGACTCAATTAATTCAATCTGTTAATTTATGTCTGCACTCCAACAATTACACTTGCAACTTTGATGGCATATAACTTTTTGACACATAATCCATCGCTGTTATTTAGAAGTAAAAAGTCATATTTAGGAAGTGTCTGTACTGTCAATGCACATTCTGCAAGCATGAGCCAAGACAACTGACAGTGACACAACAAATGTTTACCACTTGTATGCAAGCATTACATTGTGAACTTTCCTGAATGCTTGCTTGAGAATCCACTGTTTTGGAATTCTGATTGTCCTTGACACCCCATACTGTGAAACAGGGACATATGAATGATAGTACTGCAACATACATGAATGAGTGTATATAGAAGTTAGCAGGGAAGAATCTAGTTACATGTGACAAGCACAGTGCTGTTACACTGGCCTGTCAAGACACATGCAGTTATCCCAAAACATGTGATGATAGGAGATTATGCTCTATACAGTGATGTTTTAAAAATTGCAAATGTACATTTTCCCATCATAAAACTCAGACTTCTTTGGCACTTGTGATTCATACCATGTTTTCCAGATTGTGTAGCTAGTTAGGTAAGTGGTTCAAATCTGACAGTGGTGATGACTGTGTGTGTGTGTGTGTGTGTGTGTGTGTGTGTGTGTGTGTGTGTGTGTGTGTGTGTGTGTGTGTGTGTGTGTGTGTGTGTGTGGTATTACTGACAGGTAAGTACAGCTTCAACAACAGATGTTCTGTGTCCTCTTCCATTTACAAGAATTTAACTTAGACACAGCTCCCTCTGCAATATATCCCACTTTTACCTCAAGCATTTTCTCTGCATCACACTGATGAGGTCATCCTGTCAAAAGTGCACTTTCTCCCCTTGCAAATCAAATTTCTGCTGTGGTGTTTGTGGCTAATTCTGTGTTCTGTTGATTGTGTTATTGGATATGTAAGTGGTTTTAATCCAACAGTGGTTAACTAACATGACAATGTCCCATATTTAAAGTTCCACTTTGGAGGCATATTTTCACTGGCAGAAGGCTACCCTATAAATTTCTATTACCCAAGGCAATACCCGGTTTTGGAAAAAATGGTTACATCTTTCTATCAGAAATTAATTACATGAGAGTATGGCCAAGATGAATAACTGAGAGCAACAACTGGTAAACGCTACGTGACTGAAACATTTCTCCGACAGAAAATATAATAAAAAATTGGAGATACTTTTTAGCTAATTTTATTCACTAGTAGTCAGACAAAAAGATTTATACCTCAATTCTTTGAAAGCTGTAACTTTCCTGTCAGAATTTCAATTGCTTGGGTAAGAGAGAAGAAATTCAACATGAGCCACTCAAGAAGTGGTACTCAGTATTCATGTGTTAAAAAAGATATACAGTCAGTTATATCCGCTCTGCAGGTTGAATTACTTAAAATGGACAAATTGGATACCAACATAGAAAGTTTCAAAGAAGAGGTCAGAAAGAAGATGGAAAATTTTGAAATTCTTATGAAACAGCAAAGTGCACAAATCAGCAGTATGGGAGTAGCTTTAAATAATCATGAAGGGAGAATAACTGAAGGTGAGTCTCAGAATGAATTTCTTTAAAAATAATAACTGTCTCAGATAAAGTTGATGATTTAGAAAATAAACTGAGACAAAATAACATTAAAATTGATGGTATACCTGAAAAGTATGAGGGAGAAAATATAATAATCTTTATAACAACCTGGCTATGTAAAATATTAAATCTACTTGAAACTTTCCCAGGGATTCATGAAGCTCGGCGCAAGGACGGCGTTAGCCTTGCGCCAACCGTGCGGCTTAGAGATGGCACAGCAGCACCACATGCATATTAATGAAGGTGTGCTGCTGCAACATCCATGTGCATAGGAAACGTGTGGGAGTGCAGGGAGCGTGTTCTAAGCACTGCACGGAGGCGTGAACATGTCAGCTGCATACGTGCAACCTAAAATGCTGACTAGTACAACCTGCCTCTAATAATAATCACTCCTGTCAGTGTCCGTGGATATGAAATGTATGCAAAGCATACAAGAAAGTTTTGCGAACACCAAAATAAAAAGTAAACACAAAGGCATGTAGCTGAATATTGAGTCCCCGTCCCTCGAATAAATGACATTTAAACCCCCGTGTCCGTATTCCATTGTAGTGTTGATTGTTATACCAAGTGGAAGCGAAATGCAGTGTGTTAGCGCGCCGCTGCCCTTTGCTAAGCCTAGCCCAATGGTTAGGGTTACCACCTGTCCCACTATGTGAGGGACAGTACCTCTCTGGGCAGTAGTGTCCTTACCAAAACTATTAAAAACGTTAAATATCCTGTGATTGTAGGACATAATTACGTCCCATATTTTATGTAATAGTTCCATAAAATAGTTAATTCTGTATCTAAACTACCTAAATGTTACAAGAAACAGAATAAGCAACTAAACCGCCAAAAGAATAAGCTGTCACGTATGCATAAAAGTAAAGTACTCTCCTTTGTACTGACCGTGGGCATGTGTCGGCCTGTAAAATCTGATGTGTGTCCCGAAGATGTCCCACTTTGGCCATCTGAAAAGGTGGCAACCCTACCAATGGTCAGAGCATTCGCTTAATATCTGTCCATTTCCGGTCCAGGTCGTCCCTGTCTGGACAGCCAAAAGATGAATGGGAATTACCCGGGTCTACCTACCATGTCATGAAAGATAGGTATTTGCGAGTACCTATGTGTGTGAGTACAGCATGTGGAAGATCAAATATGCCAGGGTTGTCCTCACAACCATATTGGTACCAGAGGTATGTAGGGCATGCAATGTGTTCTGTTGTCTGTGCCATGGGCCATCAACCAGAAAAGGGATGGATTGGATGGTGTGTGTGGGATATGGGGGTGGGGGGTGACGGGTAATGTAATAATCCGCCAAGGGGAGACTAGGTCGGATGCACAATAGGTGAACTGGAGGTGTACGAGGGAGCAGTGGGTGAATCAGAAAGGAAACCAAAGAACAAACATTCACATCTGCAATACAACCTAACAGGCCATACAATCCCACAAACATATGAACATTAAAATTTGCGATAGACATGTACAGAAACGTTACTGGCTCACACCCACATAATGTTCTGGCCTGAACTGAGCCATCCAACCCCAACACACCTGGATACATAATCCAATACCCATCATCCCCTTCACAGCACACCCCCCCCCTTGCTGATTGTCCACCAAAACCACCAATACACGGGCTGCTAGCTTGGCACAGCCATATCTGCACATAGTGAGCCCTACCCACATCTAGTAGGCAGTTGTACCCTAGGTAGTCTCAGGCATGCAAACTAGGTATCCCATACATGCATAACCCTACCACATTTTCGATTAGCCAGCTGAATGGGGTCCATCGTTTACAATTTTTGGACATCCCTCATGGGATAAGTGTCTGTTCTCAAGATTAGACTTTGTGGCATAACACGATGACCACCCCCATTGACATCAAGGCACTAGGGCTACCACCTGTCCCACTTTGCGAGGGGCAGTCCCTCCTTGGCCAGTTGTGTCCTGCATAAAAATTGGAAAAATGGCAAATGTCCTGAGATATTAAGGCAAACATAGTTCCTATATTTAATGTAATAATGCCATAAAACAGTTATTCTGTTTCTGAAACACCTAAATGTTATAAGAAACAGAATAAGCAACTAAAGTGCTACAAGAATAAGCATTTATGTAGGCAAAACAGTGAAGTTCTGTCCTATGTACTGGCTGTGGGTATGTTTTGCCTTGCAAACTCTGACATTTGTACAAAACATGTCCCACTTTGGCCATATGAAAAGGTGGCAACCCTACCGGGCACAACTCAGATTAGCAGTACCTGACCACAATCCTGCTCAGTGTCTACCCAGTCCTGCAGAACCTATGACCCGGGATTAAACACCTGACCATGATGCACGTCTCCCCACGTGCATTATCGGGAATAAATATCTTTCACATGTTCCCATGAAGCTTCCCCATCTGGCAGTCGGAAATAGGGTGATTATGGTGCCTCAAAGCATACACGAGTATGTGCGACAGTAACTGGTGGTCATTCAACAGTATGGGAAATATAAAAATGCATGTAGGTGTATATGTATGTGAATGTACAGACAGACAGACACAGAGAGATATAAATATATATATATATATATATATATATATATATATACATATATATATATATATATATATATATATATCCATGAAGAATGAACATAGACACAATAAAGCAGTTCTAATGAATGTGAAGGGAAACAGCAGCAGAACACCCCATAGTTTTTAGTAATGTCATATCAAGCCGCCCAGAGATGAGCAAACGTCCTGCATCCCCAAACCAGAGGTAGGATGCTAACAGTGGAACTAACTATGTGGACATGCTAAGTCTGACTTTCAAACAGGTATAGGACAATCCCAGTCACCATTTGGATGAGCTAAACATGAAGACTTAATGAACACCCTGACCACTATATGAACGTATGTCCCAGGACTATATGCTTGGGACGTCTGAATATACTTGGAGTGAGTCAACATGGAGGACGGCCCAGA